>NC_141541.1:9412500-9695000 GCF_021556685.1 Rattus norvegicus | reverse complement strand
GTACCCAATACTCTTTTAAAATTTATTTTGTTTTCCTTTCCCCCTCTTTCTATAGAATGTTTTCACTGTCTTTCTGGCTCAGAACTAATCATTATAGACTGAACCACATGCCTCACTGTTCTTATGCTGAAGTTGAGGCCCAAGATGACTGTGCTTGAAGTCAAAACCTCTGGAGAGGTGACTAAAGTTCCGTGGGTTGATAAGGGCAAAGCTCTCATCTGGACAGTAGGGCAAGAGTTCTTACACAAAGGACATCAGAAGCCCACTCTCTCTACAGGAGTCTAAAAGCAAAGGTCATGTGAAAGGCACAGCAAGCAGGTAAACCAGTGCTAGCCAAAAAAGCTACCAAACCAGAAATGCAGATTTGCCAGCTCCTTGACCTTGACTTTGGCAGCCTTTTGAGAATGAACAGGTGCTGCTGAAGCAGCTATGTCCCTAGGATTTTGTTGTGGCACCTTAGAGAGACTGGAAAACTGACTTAGTATCAATTACCTAAGCAATGTATAACTCAGATTCGAAAAAAAAAATTGTATTAAATATTTATTGACACAAAACTCTATTGCCTTCATATTTCGCTGCATCACAAAATATTTAAGTTCTACAGATGTATAACATACATTTGGAAACAAAGGCAGCATGTCTTTGAGAGTACAGAGGTGTGTACCAGTGAACGGACATGACAGCCTGGCTATTAGTCACTGAGACTGATTCAGTTTCCATCCGAATTTAGTTAATCTCAATTTTAGGAAACTAAAGCCCCTGCTGTGCCATTGCTCATCTGTTAAAGTGTATTTTATGTTATTTCCATACTACTTCAGGCCAAACCTCTACCGACAAGATGAACACATTAACCCTAGACAAAGGAATAGTCTAGATTTTGCAGAGCCTGAGATTTTCACAATGTAGATGTCTCTGAGGGAAAACGAATACCAAATTAGAATTATAAAATTAAATTTTAAGACCTTTTAAGAGACCATTCAAGGGACCAGATGTTTAAGACTTATTAGTATCCACATGAATCTGTCTATGTCATCCACATTCCTCTTCCTCTTGTTCTGGTTTGAGCTTCTCTTGGATTGTACTTCGCTGCTGTTCACTCAATCAATCAGTGAATGTTCACTGAATGCCTCCGTTAGCCCACATATTACTCTAAAAGCCAGGGAACCAGAGCCAAAGAATCTTCAGCGTTATGCAGCTTATGCTCTTGCTGGAAGGCAGGACATGAATTAAGGAACAGAGTTCAGGTAAAAATACACGAGAATACTGCACACTTCATACCAAAGCATAATTTAAAATTGGCTCACTTCTCTATTGAAAAATGAAAAGTGCCTTTGGTATAGAATGTTTTCAACAACACAAGAATCCTGCTGTGTCCTGACACACATCAGGCTGTTGATAGCTCTGGAGGGTGGCTCTTGCTTAGAAAAAGACTTTCCCATCTAACCTGGCAATTCTGTGCTGTGGTCTTTCATGCAACGAGGCTTCAAACTGGGCAATTTGTTTGAGTTCTCCACAAATAGACTATATGTGTCCTACAAGTTTCCTTAGATATCATATGTGAGCTTCTCGTAGAAAAAGAATTCAAAAGGATAGTGTAAGTCAGTTAAGGAAAAATAAGATACCAGAAATTTGCGTAAATTGTAAGTTATAATTGTGTTAAAGCCAATGCCAACATAAACACAGCCACCAGCTAGGCGCGCGTGTGTGTGTGTGTGTGTGTGTGTGTGTGTGTGTGTGTGTGTACATCTTAGCAAAAGACATATGAATTATTTTCCTATAGTGATCTTTACTAATTGCCTTTAAATTTGGAGTCACATAGTAAGCAGGAATTTGAATATTTCAAAGTCTTAACAGATTTTTTAAATAGAATTCTGCTTTTTCGTCTTCTCTTTCTCCTCCTCCTTTTTTTCTAAAAATAACCAGTTACAAATGCATGCCACCAAAAGCCTCTAAGTCTTCAGAGACATGGGCTGCTGCACAGAAATCTCTGTTGAATCTGTAATGGTTAAGTCCCTCAAACAGACAACAGTATTCCCTTTTTCATCGATCTGTTACTAGTTAGCATGAAAGAGTAATTATTAAAAACAGTGAAATAAGGAGGCAGCATTACTGTTGCCTGCATCACATTAAGTTGGGGATGAAAGTGAAAGCCAGCATTGGTGAAAGCAATTGCAGCTGCTGATATCGTAAGAAAAATCCTAAGTATCTTAACCTTTGCATGGGACATGAATGACATCATCTGGGAACTGGAATTTTATCAGAAGGTGATTAGTTATTATTAATTGTTGACTTAATAATATAAAATAAAGCTCATAGAAAACATATACTTGCTGAATTATTAACGGCAGATTATTTACATTATTACTGTCTGTAAGTTCATGTTTACTATTTTATGTTTATTCAGTGGTGCACTTAGATTTCTTCACTTGACATTATAACTCTCTTTAGGTGTTTTCAGTATAGGGAATCACAAAGAGACTCACAACTCTATACTTTGTTTATATGTTGAAATAAAGCAAGGCTTTCTTATTTAAGCAAATGACCTCAAGAGCTTTCTCTGACCTTGGTAATGACCCAGCACCAGTAGCACTGGATGTTCATTGTGTGGCTAGTCTGAAATTGCTTAAAGTATAAACTACACAGCAGGCTTGGAAGACTATCACCAAAATCATTCTAAAAGACTCTCCAATAATTAAATCAATATTTACTTCACACCAAAATAATGTTTGCATACATAATGGATTAAGTAAATATTTTTAAAATGAATTTCTCCCTTTCTTTACTTAGGTGGTTAATTAAGTTTATTCACAGTGTCATCTTCCTTTTGGATAACGATGATTCACTGTGGTTGGATTCAATGTCACATAAGATTCCTGAGTTCCTAAAGTCAACTGGAATGTATAGCATTCTTCTCCAAACATTAATTCTCCAGATTACAAGTTTGCCTTAAATTAAATCGTAAACTTTATTTTTATTAGATGTACGTAAATGAGGATGTATGTGTATATGTGCATGTGTGTGATGTATGTATAAAAGTATGTATACATCTGAGTGTGTATGTACACTTGATCTACAGAACACATGTAGAGTTTGGAAGATACCTGGGAGGAGTTATTTCTCTACTTCTCCTGTGTGGAACCTGGGGATTGAACTCAGATATAGATTTGCTAGCAGGCATCTTTTCTACCCACTGAGAGACCTTGCCAGATGCCATTAATCTACATACATCTTCTAGATATATATTTTCACTTAATGCAGTCATCATTTTATATGTGTTTCAATGTGTACGTGAGTATGACCCTCACATAAACATTCTCTCTTCTATAAGGGCACCGTGATTCCACTTATTTGGAGTTCCCCAAAATAACACAAGACACTTCCTCAGGGCAGGATGTTTAATGTAATCACATCGATAAACCTTACCATATGGGGTAACATTTATTAATTATAGCATTCTGGCACTGAAAACTTGGGTCATAGACGGCCTGCTACTCAATAAATGGTTTTCCAATATGCTCTAAAACATTTTAAAGGTATATGAATGCAGAGCAATTTATGCACAACACTTATGTGGCTGTCATATACCCACACTGACCCATGGTTGCCACATCCTGGAGAACCACAGACAACCTCTATGTTCACACAGTCTGTCTATCCATATGTGCATTGGATCTCAGAGGCTATAGCATTCTGTGAGGATAATGTATCATTTCTCAAACCATGATAATGCTTTTGTCCCCTGAAGTGTTCCTTTCTGATGACTTGCCAAGGAAAGGAAGGTGGCCAACTCATTGGCTATGTGTCCAAAGATTTGCCAAGAAATGGCTGCTCAAAGGCATTCATGATTATGAACATCAAAATCTTCAAGTCCTCAAAATTTCTAAGCTGGATCTTCACGAAGTTTCCACAGACATACAGTGTATTTAAACAGACTTAACACATTAGATTTGTTGAAAATAAAAACAGTTAAACATTTATCTAAACTATGTCAACATGTTTTTATCAGACCTCAAATTATCAATTGTATACACAATAGAATAGTTTCAGATAAATGATATATTCCCATTACTCTTGTTATTTTTTTATAAACTAAATTTAGAAAATATGAGGGTTTTATATAGTTTACATTCCCAAGACAAAAACAAACTAATAAACAAATGTAGGATGATGTTATTATGCAGTTAAAGGCAGGTGCAGGATAGAATGAGGTCTGTCATTGGACCAGAAGGAAGGATGGGTGGGAGAAACGTTTTAGAGGGGGAGGAGACAGGAAACAAGAAGAAATAGCAGCCAAGAGAACATGGAGGCAGATGTTAAGATTCTTCTCTGCAAATTTACAGGTTGTTATGGATATTCTCAAGGGATGGATGTATATAGGGCTTTGTATGTCTAAAGGAGCGAATTATATCTTATCAATTGGATAAAAGGTTATTGTGTTGTATGCTCTTTCATGAGGCAATTTAATTGAGTTCAAGAGAGTGTGTGATGGCTGGACACATGAGGCTGTCACGAAATTGGGATGTGTATGTTTGGCATGGGTGCAAACTGCCTTGGGAACTAGATGGGTAGAGAGATTGTTGCCAGGCTTAAAGAGCAGCCATTGGCAGTGCAATATGGGATGACACATAGCAGTTGAGAGACTTTGTTGACTGAGATGAAAATATCCAAACGATGTCTTGTGATACTATGGTGCAGGATCTAAGCCCTATTTTAATATTACCACAACAAACAAACAAATGAAATAAGGCATATGAACCCATCTTTGTCTACAGCCATTCATTAGTTAAATTAATACAATGACTCAAAAAGTTAAGCCTTACATGTTGGTAATTTAGAGTACAGACTGACTTTTATGGTATTGGAATATTTGTTCTAAGATCTAGCACAGAGAAAACCATATAGTCATAAAAGTTAAATTAAAAGTTACTTTTCAGTTCAAACTTTAATCAGTGTATTATCAGAGAAATTGTACCCTTACTACAGGGTAGGAAATTTTCCAGAACACCATTGGCTTATGCTCTGAGATCAGCAAATGGGACCTCATAAAATTGCAAAGTTTCTAGAAGGCAAAGGACATTGTCATTAGGACAAAATGGCAACCAACAGATTGGGAAAAGATCTTTACCAATCCTACATCTGATAGAAGGATAATATCATATATATATCTCACAAAAAAGTTAGACTCCAGATATTCAAATAACCCTTTTCAAAATGGAGTACAGAGCTAAACAAAGAATTCTCAACTGAGGAATATCAAATGGCCGAGAAGCACCTAAAGAAATGTTCAACATCCTTAGTGACCAGGGAAATCCAAATCAAAACAACCCTTAGATTCCACCTCGATCAGAATGGCTAAGATCAAAAACTCAGGTGACAACAGATGCTGGTGAGAATGTAGAGAAAGAGAAATACTCTTCCACTGTTGTGGGATTGCGAGTAGGTACAACCACTCTGGAAATCAGTCTGGCAGTTCTTCAGAAAATTGGATATAGTACTACCTGAGGATGCAGGTATACCACTCCTGGGCATACGCACACAAGATGATCCTACCATAGCAAGGACATGTTCTTCACTATGCTCATAGCACCCCTTTTTATAATAACTAAAACCTTGAAAGAACTCATATGTACTTCAACAGAGGAATGGATACAGAAAATGTGGCACATCTACACAATGGAGTACTACTCAGCTATCAAAAACAATGACATCATGAAATGCTTAGCAATAGGATGGAACTAGAAAATATCATCCTGAGTGAGGAAACTAGTCACAAAAGAACACACATGGTATGCACTCACTTTTAAGCTCAGAATACCAAAGAGTCAATTCACAGACCATAATGAAGCTCAAGAAGAAGGAAGACCAAAATGTGGATGTGTCAGTCCTTCTTAAAAGGGGGAACAAAATACTCACCAGCGGAAGTATGGGAACAAAATGTGGAGCAGAGATCCACAAACCCAAACACTATTTCTATTGCCAAGAAGTGCTTGCAGACAGGAGCCAGATATGGCTGTCTCCTGAGAGGCTCTGCCAGAGCCTGACCAATACAGATAAGGATGCTTGCAGATGACTATCAGACTGACCACTGAGTCCACAATGGAGGAGTTAGAGAAAGGACTGAAGGAGCTGAAGGGGTTTGTAACCCCATAGAAAGAACAACAATATCAACCAACCAAACCTCCCAGAGTTCCCAGGGACTAAACCACCAACCAAAGAGTACACATGGAGGGACTCATGGCTCCAACTGCACATGTAGCAGAGGATTGCCTTATCTGGCATCAATGGGAAGTGGGGGCTCGATGCCCCAGCATAGGGGAATACTACTGCAGTGAAGCAGGAGTGGATGGAAAAAGAATGTTGTAGCTGACCAGTACAGTCACTGAGGCTTTTGCTCGAAAGCCATAATGATGTGTCTACCACAAAATCCTTCACTGGATAAATAAAAGAATTTTAAAATGAAAAAATTCACATTATTATTTACTGAATTAAAGACTTATCATTAAGCACCATTGGGATCATTCATTGTAAGCTCTGGGTAAGCCAGCAAGCAAGCAAACAAATACACAGTCAAACAAACAAACAAACAAACAAATCAGTAGTTCACCAAGAAAACAGAAACAAGAAACGCAGGCTGGTGGGTTATTTTCTCATAATAGCATAATAATCAGATTAAAGTCAGATTTTCCAGAAAGGATCAGTGAGAAGAATAAACAGGTAAAACACATGAAAATGCACCAGCATTTGTAACAAAGCTATGGAGGTAGGGGTAGGCATTCAGCAACACAGAGCAGTTCTAATTCTGTAGCCAATGTTTATTTTTAAAGCAAAATTATTTTTCAGTCACACATGCTGCCCTTGCAGATAGGTCATAAAACATTACCTTTCTCTTCAGGCATCCTGTTTATATTAACAGGATGCTCAGAACATTTTCAGATATTTCTCATTTCTTTCACTGACAGCAGTCAGAAAGATAAACCATAAAGCTTAATTTAAGGATTTCTCTAATCATGCTTCTCCGAAGATGTTAAAATGAAAAATGTTCGTTTTGGATTTGTTTCTTCCACCATTTCAAACCCATCATCTGGGAGACCTGAGACAGAAAATTAGCATTCTTTTTAAGTGAAGAGAAAGCTTTATACCATACTCCAGTGGGAGGAGACTACAAGACCTAGTGCCTTCACAAGAATGGCTCAGTGGGACTGTGGCATGATTTCAGTTAAGAAGAGGTACTAAAAAGGCAAGGGAGGAGGGACATTGAGGATGTTTATGGAACATCACCATGAAGAGAAACAGCAAAATGCCTTGCATTTGCTGTTGGGCAAGGGAAAGTGATCCGAGCATGTGTGTTAGCCAAGAAGAGTGAGCCAACAAGAGGAAAAAGTTAGAGATGGGAGAGAGAGAGAAATGAACACTAGAGAGCTAGGTCATAGTTAGTATCCTAGGAAAAGTAGGGCCACGGAATGAAAGGAGACCAGCGGAACTATGCAGCAGACCCAGATGACTGGAACCAAGTAACACATGTAAGAAATTGCCACTTCTTCCATTCATCTAAACAACAAAGCTAGTCCTACTGTTGTTGCTGGTAGAGTTGGTTGTTAACCTTCACTCAATTATATCTGTTCAGAGATGTGATATATGATGTCTCTCATTGTATCGATCTACCTTTTCACTTATAATCCATCCATCTTGAGCAGATGATAAGCCAAGTTTCCTGATGCTACAAATGTGATGCATTTATTTTCTTTTTCAAATTAGATTTTGCATGAATTCTTTCCTAATCACAGTTACAGCCTTTACTTCAACAAAACAAGCAAATTGTCTACAAATTGTGACTTACAGGCTTCCAGTTATATTTGGAGAGCCAGGTTTTATGAATTTTACCAACTTTAAGAAAGTTTAATAGGCGTCTCCATTCTCTTATCCAATTTCTGTGGCTACTTTTTGCGATGGTTGCAGAACCGAGAGATAGTATGACCCAGAAAACCTAAAATATTTACCATCTGGCCTTTATAAAAGTGTCACTACTCCCTGCACATGATCCAGTTAACTACGTTTTTCCAAACTAAAATATGTTGGTTGAATATGTTGTACTTTGTGCACACATATATTATTAAGAATTATGAATCCAGTTGCGTCTAACCTACAGAACCAAGGCAATCACTCTACATGTCTCTTAACTAGACATATCTATGACATATAATTAGGCAAGGTCATTTCCAGTAGGGGTTCCTACTAAACATAAGATTTTTGCTGTACTTCACATATTCTAAAATTATTTTTATTTCCAGCTTATAAAACCAGGACAAATATCAAAGACATTTAATTTTCTTGACAGCTCAAGGACATGATCATTTTAAAAATCAGCAATTCCACTGGGCATGATCTGATCATTTCTTTTTTTATTGAAATTTTTAAATTTACATTTCAAATGTTATTCTCTTCCTGGTTTCCTGGACATAAGCCCCATATCCCATCCCTCTCCCCTTCATCTAGAAGGGTGTTCCCTCCTCAACCACCCACCCCTTCCTACCCCACCCCCAACATTCACCTACACTGGCAGTTAAGCCTTGGCAGGGCCAAGGGCTTCTCCTTCTTTTGGTGCTCAATAAGGCCATCCTCTGCTACATGTTCAGCTGGAGCCATGGGTCCGTCTTTGGGTAGGGGTTTAGTCCCTGGGAGCTCTGGTTGTTTGGCATTGTTGTTCTTATGGGGTTGCAAGCCTCTTCAGCTCCTTCAGTTCTTTCTCTAATTTCTCCAATGGGGACTCTGTTCTTAGTTCAATGATTTGCTGCTAGCATTCGCCTCTGTATTTGACATAGTCTGGCTGTGCCTCTCAGAAGACAACTATACCAGGCTCCTGTTAGCATGCCTTCTTTGCTTCATCAATCTTATCTAGATTTGGAGGCTGTATATATATATATGGGCTGTGTATCCATGTGGGGCAGGCCCTGAATGGCCATTCCTTCAGTCTATGCTCCAAACTTTGCCTCCATATCCACTGCTATGAATATATTTGTTCCCCTTTTTAAGAAGGAGTGAAGCATCCACACTTTGGTCATCCTTCTTCTTGAGATTCATGAGGTCTGTGGATTGTATCTTGGGTAATTCGAGCCTTTGGGCTAATATCCACTTATCAGGGAATACATACCATGTGTGTTTTTCTGTGATTGGGTTACCTCACTCAGGATGATACTTTCTAGTTCAACCCATTTACATATGAATTTCATGAAGTCATTATTTTTGATAGCTGAATAGTATTCCATTGTGTAGATTTTCTGAATCCATTCCTCTGTTGAAGGGCATCTGGGTTCTTTCCAGCTTCTGGCTATTATAAATAACGCTACTATGAACATAGTAGAGCATGTGTCTTTGTGGTATGTTGGAATATCTTTTGAATATATGCCCAGGAAAGGTATAGCTGGGTCCTCAGATAATGCAATGTCTAATTTTCCGAGGAGATCTAATCATTTCTACTGATATATGGAAAGAAGCTGGAACTATTTCCATGTATCTAAGTAATAAGTCTCTCAAAATCAGTATGGACCACCTCCAAACTCTCTCTCTCTCTCTCTCTCTCTCTCTCTCTCTCTCTCTCTCTCTCAATGTAGATCTACGATATAGCCCAGCTATACCATTCTTGGGTGCTCACCTACAAACCTCCACATCAGCCTATCACATAGATATTCACACAGCAGTCTTCATCACACTTTAGTCCCACTGCCTAAGCTTTGGTACCAACCTTGGTCCCATAACAGAGGAAATGACACAGAAAATGTAGTCTAGCCACGACTGAATGGTTTTCATATGTAAAGAATAAAGTCATTTGCAGAAACATGGGTGCAAGTGGGAGTGACTATGTTAAGCATGTGAAGTTGGGCTGAGATAGACAAAAAACTATCTCATGTGTGCTTTCTTGATTTCATATAGATTTATAAAATTATGAATGCATATATTGACATGAAAATCATATTCATATATGAACTTGTATGCATATATAGTCATATATATGAATATACATATATTCAGAAATGAGACTGTCTGGGGACTTAATGGGCCTAATGTGAAGGAGGGAAGAGGTGAATGGAAAGTTCTGAATATGAGAGAATGTGCTCAGTGCTTCAATACATATTCGTACAAGAACATTTTCATGTAATATAGTATGGTGTACTGAAAATATTGACTGATATTTTTTAAAGAAACAACAACAATAACTTAAGTCATGGGTCTGTGTAGTGCTCATGGAAACATTCTAAAGCCTGGAAATGTTGAGAGAAGAACGTCCCTAGGTCTCTCTGCTTCAGTGGCCAGAGTGTGAAGACCTAAAGCAAAGATGGTGCTTCTCTCTGTTCCAATCACACGTTAATGTTCTGTGTGCAGATATGGAAGTCACCTAAGCAAGGAGATAGGACAGCTTGTTACATGAAGTCAGGCAGTTGTTTCCTGTCTGTAAGGATGTTATGGGCTTAGTTGTATACACTTTTGCCCTCATTTATGCTTCCAAGTCAATTTGTTGCCTATTTATTGGTTCATTTGGTTGCTTTTCGGATGACTAAGGGTGCTTTGGCAGCCATTCTTAAAAGCTGCTGCTGCTACATTGTTTCTTCTTAATTGTTCCAGTGAAATGCAGAGTGTGTAAGTCTCTTGTTACATTAGGTGAATACTTGTGGGACTCCTGTTCACAGCCAAGCTGCACTCAGAGATTATTTCCATGCTCAGCCATGCCACAGCTGAAGTGTAAAATTCTAAGACTTACAGAAGCTGATTGATACAGTTATTAACAAAATATCACATGCTTAACAATTGTCAAGTATATTTTAAATGTTCTTACTACCAAAAAAGTGTATGAGCTGATATATATATATATATATATATATATATATATATATATATATATCAATGGGTTTGCTTTAGCCATTCCATAATAAATACATATTTCAAAACATTTTGTTCACAGATATATAAATTTCTGTAAAACTGAGTAGATAATAAAATAAATTATTTAAAATAATTTAGATATCTAGGATAGATTAATTATTTAAAAAGTATTAAAATAAAATATAAAGTTTTAGGTCATATTTGGCACAGCACTACACATGTCCAACACTGTCTTCATGCCCTGCATGCACTCTACAAGACAGTGCTGCAGTAAAATCTGAGTAATTGTCACTCCCAAGGCTGAAAGGCAGCTCACATGCCTTTTTTTGCTGCACTGCCAATTTCCCACCTGCCAATGTGAAAATCAACAAACCATAAACCCCACAAATCACAAATAGAACACAACTAAATATATAACTAAACATATATTGCTGTAGGTAGGCCAGGGTGTAGATAGGGAAAAAAGACATATTGTGGTCTGTATTATCAATGCTTTTAGTGAAACAGAGCAAAACATGCTTCATTCTTGTTGTGGAAAAACCCCTCATAAGGACATTCTTCTTTTTGTGTATGCACTGTGAACCAATGCCTTTATTTATGACTTCCTGAAATTTCCTTGGTCCTAAAATACTATATTTGCAAACAGACACCTCTTCCAACTGCATCTGTCTCAGATGCATTTTCTTGTTGTATATGCTTTTGCTGAACCTGTCCTGCCCACAAAAGTTATTGTAAAGGTGTTTGGTTTTAAATTGAATCTAATTTTGGAATGCTTATATCTGAAATAACTTAGTGCTGTGATACCTTATCCAAGTATTTCTGAACCCCACATTCCCTCAAGAAAAAGTTAAGAATATAGTATTTTATGTTGAGTAACTGTGAAGTTTCTGGAGTCCAGAGGACATAATGACTAGCAGGTGGCTTTGGTCACTAGTATCTGGAGATTTTAAAGTAGGGACATCACTCATGTCTTTGATCATTCTGAAAATGAACTAACACAATCTGTATACATGTCATGAAGGCAATGGATTTGTAAGGAGTCTAGTCTTGTCACAACCTTGGCCTAGTTTACTCCTTAGCATATACTTTTTCTGCATTCAAAATTGGGATGCCATGATGTTTCCTCAATTAAAACTTCCTTCTCTCCCTCCCTCCTTCCCTCTCTCCCTCCTTCCTTCCCTTCCTCCCTTCATACACACACACATACACACAAGCATATATACATATACATGCATGTGCATGTATGCATGCACACATGTATGTATGTATGTATGTATGTATGTATGTATGTATGTATATATGTATAGAGGGTCTCCAATGTCTCATGTTAGCCCTGGCTAGTTTTGACCTCCCTGTGTATCTAACAATGACCTTGAATTTCTGATCCTCCTGCCTCTACCTCTTTAGTGTAGGAATTAATAGGCATGTGCCACCATATTCAGCTTTCTATGGTGATGGAGGTGAATCCCAGTTCCTCATGGCTAGTCACTCTGCCACCTGAGCTACACATCAACAGCTCACTTCCGTCTTTTTTTTCTTTTTTTAGAGCTGGGGGCCGAACCCAGGGCCTTGCGCTTGCTAGGCAAGCTCTCTACCACTGAGCTAAATCCCCAACCCCTCACTTCAGTCTTTTGATAACTTTCCTTCACTCTCAGAATTAAATTCAAACTCCCCTTATTTCTTACCAGATTCTTCACTAGTAGTCAAGTTCTTGCATTTTAATTTTGTATTATTTGTTTGATATGTGGATGATAGGGGAGAGCATGCATGCCACTCTATGTAGGTAAGGGCAGAGGATAACTTTGTAAAGTCTAGTCTATCCTTCCACCTTTACATGGATTCCACAGATCAAACTCAAGTACCTGTGCTTGTACTGAAAGTACCTTTACTCACTAAGGCATCCTGTCTGTCCTTTATTTTATTTTATTAATATTTGTTTTTATAATTCTCATCCCCAGTCTTTGAGATGAACTTTAATTTTGCTCCACTCTTTTGACACTGTCCACAAACAAGTTCTAAACTCCTATTCATCTTGCCCTTGTCAGAATGCCTTTCTCAGTCACTCATGTCCTCATGATGGTCTAGAACTTATTACACTGCTCTCCATACAAACACATGTCACGCCATACAGTGAGTTGTCCCTTTCATACTTTAGCCATGAGATGCACTTTTCTCAACTAAAAATCTTGCAAAAATCTCAAAACCGCCATATAAAACAGAACAACAGGAGGTATTTGGCTTATTTGATGACAAGGGCTGGAAACCTGGAGGGTGTTCAGCAGCTTTAATATCTGCCCATGATCCCAAAACCAGCTTTGCTTTGCCCAGAAAGAACCAGAAAGTCAGTTGGAACTATCTGTTTCTCTTCTGTTAGCGGTTGGCTCCAGGTCAGTCATGACCAGTTAGAAAACTGAACTTCAGCATGGGATTTGGTAGATACCAAGAAAGCAAAACGGTCATTAAATAAAGACAGTGTCACAGTAGAGCACACTGAAGGATCCGTGATAAGCACTGTTGGTATCAGAGTCATCTTTGGAAGACAGTTGAGCTCAGTTTAGGAAGTGCCTGAAATGAGGTGACTGAATAAGTCCTAACTTACACCACCTCATTTCTACCTGAAAAGTTTTGAGGTCCTTTCAAGAGATAAATATTAAGGTATCCAAGAGTTACAAACATCCTATACCTGATTTGCAAAGGATTCCCATCCAAAGGTGTTCCACTACTCTGAAAGACACATCATTTCAACAAGGAAAATACAAGAGTCCCAGGGGGAAGAGCATTTGCCTATGACTCAGCTCTCAAAGAGAAAGACAGAAAACACTCATGTCCTTCCAGACTTTCAAAATAAATGACAGGGTTCAATGACCACAAATACTGGGAGTCCTACCTGCAGCCAACTGGACTGGAAGAGACAAAGCAGTGGCTCTGCCGATTCTGCTCCATGTTTGGTCCTGTCTTTCTGAAGCAATTTGGTTTTACTTTTGTTCACCAATAGGAAAAAAGTCTATCAGACAAAAATTAGTTTCAGCCAATACAACTCACAACCTAACTCAGGATACCATTCACTACACAGCACCCAGACACCGCAGCACACTGTACAATGCACAGCAAGTAGACACTTCAAGGCACCCTACAATGCACAGCAACCCTGAATATCAGGAAAACCTACAATATACAGAATCCAGACACCCCAGGCCATCATACAATGCACAGCATGCAGATACCTGAGCACCCCAAAAAGTAGAGCTCTCATAAAGGGCCTAAGAAATAATATATTTTGGAGGCAATCACACTCATCATTACCCAGGAACACATATTTATGTTGTTCTAAATTCCACACTGCAGTGTGGAAGCAGTTTTATGAGATTTTCATAGTAACAGAACATAGAAGGTCATGAATGAAGGTATGTTTAAAACACACTGGTGGAGACGCAAGGCAAGCGAATAGAGCAAAGCAGAAAATCCCCTTCCATAGGCTTCTGATGCAATCTGATGACACTTAGATTTTTGATTTGTGGTGTAAACATCTGTTTGTAAATTCTAAATGCTTTTTCTAATGGTCACAAATAGGTTAGGTCAGGTACAAAGCCAGGCAATATATGAATATTAACAGGGCTAAATATGGCCACAGACAGGTGGGCTCTGGACTTGCAACATTCTAACCTCTCTCCACAATGATTAAAGTTCTAATCAGTTAATCAGCCTCATGGACCGTTCAGTTGGAGGGGAGGTTTGCTTTCTTTTTTTGTTTTTTGTGTTTTGTTTTTCCCAGGTGCTCTTTGTTCATCATATACTACTGTGTGTTTGTGTGTGGGGGGGTGGTTGTTGTGTTTGTTACAATTGTTTCTTCTCATTGTATGAATTCCATCATATAAGCTACTGTATACATGTGAAGATCACAGTGCAGCTTTGGTATTGGTTCTTACATGGTACCATCTTGGTCCCTGCCTTCCATTTTGAAGTAAAGACAGAGCAGACCCCCTTATATAGGAGGGACTCACCACCCCTCCTATATATGACAGGCTTCCTCTCGTCAAACTTCTAGATTCTTCTCACATTGCCTGCTGCCTCCCTTTAAGAGTTCAGAGAGAGAGAGAGAGAGAGGACCTGAACTTGCATCCAGTTTTATGTCGGTTCTGACCAACTTGAGTTTCCTTACTCTCAAAATCTTCCCAGTCCTATGTCCTTGTCCTTTCAAAAGAATTGCAATAAAGTATTTCAAGCCATACTGTTATAAAGTCAAAGCCAAGCTGCATGTAAATCACATAAAACAAAGATATGCACCATAAGGTTTGAAGCTTCAATACTCTTAGAACTGAGTAAAACAATCTAAAAACAGATGAACAAAAGATTTAGACACTCTATGGCTCTGAGCTCTCAGACATGTTCACGAGGGATGGCTCATATCTTCCTCCTTTGTTGCAATCCTTTTTCATCTCTGATCTCTGACAAAGGTCAGTGTGCTGTCATATGTATGGCCCTAGAAAGCCCACTGCTTAAGATTTGGTCTTGCTGCTTAGAATCCAACATAACACAAGGACAGGTCCTGAAGATTTCTCCCTAGTTAACAACAACAGCAACGCTGTAGACGGTTCAATTAGTGGCATATTAGCAAAACAGGACCATCTAAAATCACTGTTTACCAGCAACATATTTGGACTTGGAGAGGGATTTGTGTTCTTAACTCTCTAGGCAGGAAATGCTATTTAGTTAGGTTTTAGAATAATTAATAATGTCATTTAACTGTGAGTATTTCCCTTCCTGGTATCAATTTGAACATCACCTATTGTGAACAGTCATTACCATGAAAGCATCAACTGCATAGACACTAAAATAAGGTGTGACTCCTAAATTAGGATCTGGTCAAGATTTACAGATAAGATTAAGGTAAACCAGTTTCAACAAAAACAACAATGACAATTAATAATATACTATAAAGAAGTATGAATGCATTACGTGTTTAAGTTTACTGTAATGTATCCTTCCATAGCTATAAAATCTCACTTGAATCACATCTACCACCATCTTCAGCTATTTTTAATGGAAAGATCTGGAGGTCTAGTTCCACAACCAGAACAGTATTGTAATAGAACATTTTAGAATACCAACCACCTTATAAAAGGAACATAGTATTTATAAACCTAAGATCTTTATACCATTTCTTAGCTTCCCCCCAGACACAGATGGTCAAAACAGAGCTTTTTGTATCATGCTAAAAGTAATCACAAACATTCACCTCATGCCCTTTTTTGGGGCACCTGCCCGAATCCCTTATAATTTCTTTCTCGGTCCCCAAATTGGGCAGCAACTAACAGAATTCACACATGACATTCATGTGCGAATTTACCATTACCTTTACCTAATGGTTTCCACACACATACTCAAACCCATTTAGGGTTTTCAGTGACTATTGACCACATCTTCTAATGACTAAATTAATGTTGATCATATTTTGTTTTCTGTCTTCCCCCCTGAGCTTATTTCTTATGTATGTCCCCCTCAGGCTTCTATGCTGTCTTCATCTGCAAGTCAAAATAGCAAGATAACTTCTTCCTTAATCACTCCCAAGGGAAACTAAGGAAAGCAAACTGAAAATGTGTATAGTCTGAGCAAGGATTTGATGTAATAAGTTAAACATCCCTCCTGATGTGCATTAGGAATTTCAGTGGTGTCTAGACCTCTCCAAAGTCCCTTTGAAACAATCCATGAAGATTCCAACACATTATTGGAAGCCATTTCTATCAGATACCTGGCCTTCTCTGATGGTTGCTTTATTCACTCTAACATTGGGCAGTCAATCCCAGCTAGAAAGAAGGTACAAAGGCTGTCTCAACAACATTCTCTGGCTGTCACTCAACCCTTTATTGTCCATTATCACCAAGATACCTTCAAAGAACATTTTTAGACTTTTTTCTTTCAGTCATTCTCCTGCCCTGATATTTTAATGTTACTGAATCAGTTGTTCACAGATAATGACAATACATTAGTTCGGAAAACACACATTACTGTAACACCATCTTTTTAACTTCCAGCCCATTCAACCCAATTTCACCTTTTTAGCCATGTTTCCCAGAAACTAACAACCCATTCTGAATGTCAGTATTGTCTTCTATAAGTATGACTATTTCCTACTTTCCAGTCAGCTTTTGAAGGTAAGATTGTTAAAGAGAAAAATATTAAGCAATATTGAATGTGTGAGTGTGTGTGTGTGTGTGTGTGTGTGTGTGTGTGTGTGTGTGCGCGCGCTACATGAGTAACTGAAACAGCTTTATCTAAAATATGAAGGGATTTAAAGACATGGTCAGTTTTTTGAGAAGTACCCATGTAGACTAGATAGAGATACAGAGTTCTAACAAAGAAAATTAAAATCAGAGTGTGCTCTCCAACAAAGGAAAGGGGGCCTGGAAAATCTCTGAGCTGTCTGAATGGATTTTTGTCAGATTCTTGGGTTAATAAGCAATGACTGCATGCTTTCCATTTTCTCTCATTGACTTCTTGTAACCAATAATTGGGAAGGTTACAAATTATGGCTATGAAGTCATGCACCAATGTGGTGTTTAACTCTATGAAGCCAAAAACGCAAAGCTCAAAATTCAAAGATCTGTGCATATTGGGGACACTATCCAGCAAAACCAACTGCAAATGTGCACTGTGCACTGCCACTCAACCTTGTTTGCTTTAAAGTTGAGAGCAAAACCTCCGTACTTTAATTGGGAGGGAAGGCATTCAAAACATATCATCACAACATTTTACATAAAACACTGGTATCCAGTAGGGAGTTGAGTTCCTAGGTCACACGCCTCCACACTTCCACTAACGTGGAGACAAAGCCCTTTATTCTAGGTTCTACCTGTCTTTAGAAAGCATAGTGGTGGATTTCCCACCGCAGCCAGCTCTGCCCCCAACCCTTCCACTCCCCACCCCTCCACTGCCCATCCTTCTTCCGGTCAATTTCCAAGAAAGACACTGATTAGTGACTAAGGCGGCCACTATCTATTGCTAGTTCAACCAAGCCACTAAGAACAACTTGATGATGTCCTTGGTGGAGTAGTGATGTGGAAGAAAGTAAAGGCTCTGGGTACTTTAAGCAAGTAAGAGAGAATGAGCTTCATGTAGGAAAACAAAAGCCAAAAACCCCCTTGGGCCATTCCAGGTACCCCACTGCAAGGATCTTACAGCTGAGGGCCTAAGTCTCAGAAGTAAAGAAACTAAATTTGAAGTTTCAGGGGCCTATTTTTCCATGTGTCCTCCACAGGGTAGGAAAACAAGCCTGCTTGCTCAATGCCATTCTTAGGACAGTCATTTCAGGAGCTTGGGAAACTCCGTACAAAGGAAACCAACCAAAGAAGCCAGGTTCCCTGTGGTACAAGAACATTCCAGGAGCTCTGCCTCCCACACTCTAAGTTCTTGAGCCTTAATGAACTACAAGAGAAAGTCACTTGAGGGGCATAAAGTACAACATTGACTTCTTTTGAAAATAAACGGTGTATACAATGCCGGTCTGCTGCAAAAGTAACCACAATGTTGAAACGTGTCATCCTTACTCCCCTAACTAAAAGAAACAAAGAAATAAGAATTATGTCATCCAGTAAAGGACATTGGACTCCACCGCCCCACCACAATGCCTGTGTTTTAGGAGTGTCAGATTAGCCTGACCCAGGAGGAGAACATCATGCAGCTTTCAAACCCTGGAAACACCAGCATTCTGGTATCAACTACTCCAGGACACACCTAAGGATAAGACTTGTAAGGGTGCAGGGGAGAAAGCCCTTTGGCCCATAGTACTGCCCCCAACGGCCCCCAGGACACTTCACACATTCTCTCCTACAGTTCTGGAAGGAGGGGCAATCTTAGTGGGGGGAGGGGGGGAGGAGGAAGAGGAGAATTCCCTCCCTGGGGATGCCTTCCGCCTGAGTTCATTTGAAAAATTAAAAAACGGAGGACGTGGGGGCGGGGTGAATGACCCAAAGAACCTTGACAATAGCAAATGTGACCTCTCCAATGATGAACACAAATCAAATGAGTGCTTACCATCTCTCCTGAGGTTGGCATTGCGCAAAGCTTTGATGGATGCGCTCTGCGGAGTCGCAAAAGTGTCCCGATAGCAGCAAAAGTTCGCACACACAAGAATGGAGACTAAGATGAGCCGGTGCATTTGGGATCTGTGACCTAGGGACACCGTCGCTCTAAAGATAGATAAATAAATAAATAAAGCCCACGGGGCTGGTACGGTGGAGGTCTACTGCACAGCCCGCGCCTTCCGCCTGCACTGTCCCGCGTGCCCAGCGCTGCCCAAGTCGCCCAGCTACTGGCCCAGCTCTCCCAAAACTTCCTGAATGCTGAACTTTCCAAGCGCGTGTGGGTGCCGCACTTCCTTGTGGCGCTGACTTGATCAATAGGGACTGGACAAACAACAGGTTGACGTGGGTTCGCCCCCCTCCGGTGGCCGGAGGCTGCAGCACAGGCTGCAGGGGGCGGGCGTCACAGCGTCTGGCTCAGCTGGGGAAGGGAGGCTGTATAGCCACTGTGCAGTGTGGCTGGGAGCAGGGATCCGGGAGTCCTGGCTCTGAATCCCAGCCAAAATAGCTCTGTCACAGAGCATGCCCAGTTTGAAGGTGGTCCAGATCCTTCTCATTTCCCAGGGTTTAATAGAAAAGACTAGAAGCAGGGCACAAAGTGGTCAGGAGTATTGAGAAGGAGGAGGATAGAACTTCTCTAGAGGTGAGTGGTTAAGTCCTTTGACAGCCCACTAAGTGCTGGCTTTGGTGGCTGGAATTTACTGAGGACTGTTTTTTATACTAGAACTCAAATCACTCTATTGAACAGCCTTCACTCCACCTTCCTAGGGAAGTGCAAACACAAAGAAGCCCATGCTGAGCTTGCCTTGAGGCCCCAGTCAGTAAGTCCTGAGTGACTGACAGGTGATTTCAACTGAAAAACAAGGCCAGTCATCTTTCCTAAGGCACACAGATGTATTTGTGACCTTTCCTACAGTAAGTACAGTAACAGACATCATCACGTTAAGTAAAATAACAAGATTCAGGAAGAGAAGCAGCAACTGTTCTCATGCCTTGAGGCAGAGGCAGAGGCAGAAGAGGGCTACACGGAGGGTCTTTGTCTCAAACAATAACAAAAAATAAACAAACAGAAATAAATTAGATGCAGTAGTAGTGGTGAATGCCTGTGATCTCAGTGTTTTGGAGGCGAAGGCAAGAGGATCAGGGTTCAAGGCCATCCTAAGCAGTATAGTGAACTTCCTTTCAAGGACAGCCTAGCTAAGTGCAGACCCTGTCTAACAAAGAAAAGAGAAAAGCAAAATCCTGTGAATATTATATGTTTTCTAGATTTTAAATATGTTCATAAAATAGAAGACATGAAGGACGGATATTTAGGCAGAGGTCAAGAACCAGTGGGGGGAAGGAAAGTCAGAAAGCACTTGACCCCAGAAACTCAGTGTCTTTAGGTCAAAGTACAAGTGGGATTTGCTTTGTGTGACTGTGGCAAGAATTCGATGAAATAATTTTAGACTGTGATTTTGTTTTGTAGATGAATCTGAATCAAACATACATATTTCCTCAACTATTGACATCAGTGACATTTTTAAAACAGAAATCCCAACATCATTTAGTGTACAGGACATACATGATACCCATTCATTAGAAGTGGCTGAAGAGGAAGGGGGCTATGACAATACAGACTATGGCTGTTCCTCTGCCACCCAGCACGGAAGAGGACACAGACGTGGGTCACTTCCTTTCTGAGTGAGTAAAATGGAATACGGTAGCTAAGAAAGTTCTCGATCAAGTTCATCGATGATGCTCTTGCTTTGTGCATATCATTGTTTTAGGGGTACATGCTATTTATGTGGCCTACAATTAAAAAAATTGCAACCCTGAGGAAAAGAAAACTTTAAATACGTAACCTGCCCTGCAGTGGGTCGGCGCTCAGGAGCTGGTTCAGTCAGGGAGTACGGGAAGACCTGCACTATACCTGTGTATACAAGAAGCCTAGCTGTGTGGCTCACATTTGAAGCTCCAGTGCTGTGAAGAGCAAACAGCTTAGATGCCTGGGTTTTAACTAGTGTAAGGGGAAAGCTCATGATTCCGCCAGAGACATGGCTTCAAAAACTAAGGTGGGAAATGATAGAGGAATCTAGTGTTAGCTTTTGGGTTTCACACATGCGCACACATGGAGCCACCGTACAAACTTAAAAGCAAGCACAACTTTGCAGTTTCTCGTATATTTATTTAGCAAACACTAGGTTTTCTTTTGTTACATTCTCTGTTCTAAATACCTTGAAGGTGCAATAGCAATCCATTGAGACAAGTTTCTTAATCCCCTAAGTGTATAACCTAGTGAAGCAGAGAAATCTTAGCAAATGAATGTCTGCATTAATAAGAGTAGAGGGACCTGCGGCATAAGAGCAGGAGTAGAAGGCTTGCTGAAGCATCCAAGTCATCTTCTAGATGTAGTTGGAAATGTTGATTTTTTACTTAGGTTCAACCATGAGGATCTAGGAAGAATGAGAAAAATGTACAGTTGTTATGTAATTATTCCAAATACCAAAATGTTCAAATTTTTCGAAGACATCAGCAATCAACATGATTTTTAATAGCAATATATATCTAAATGCAGCAATAAGACACAAAATCAGGCACCTGCATCAAAGTGATTATTTTCAATCTTCTTTTGAGCATCACTTAATAATTAACTTTTACAAATTAGCCCAGTTATAGGCACTAAGGCGTGATTGTGCACACAGCAAATTTTACTAAAAGTATTTTAACAGTGAGGAAATTCTGGCATGAAGATAAGAGGGAAGATTATCTTGAAAATTATTTGCGTTTCAAACTAACTCAACAAAACACTAAATTAGTCACTGCTTTTAAATGCTTGTGGACAACCAAGAAGAGTGAACCAACACAATGAAATCAGGTTTATAAATATTTTTATTATGATTAATGACTCAAATCATCTCATCTGTATTTAGCCACTGCCCGGTGAAATTTATATAACTAAAGGGTACATGCATTGTTAAGAAAATGAAAGAAATAATAGCCTCTTATAATAGGTTTAGCCACAATGGTGTTTACCCCAAATGAATACTGTATCAGGAAGGGCTTGTAACATGGTTAAGTTTGGACATGACACTATTTTTATCCTGTGCCCTTTTCCTTTATAATAGGACCCAAGAAGGCTGTCTTCTGCTTCATTTTCAAACATTCTTGGCTTCTTTTGCTGCTTATAAAATCCTCAGTGGAGAAGGAATATGTGGCCTGGCCTTTTGAATACTTCTCAACTCTGCAAGTGGGTCACCCACCCTGTTCCCTTTTATTAAACTGAACTTCTGCCAATCTTTAAATTGTAACTTGTGCAGGACCATTCTCTTGACAATATTTGTCATTTTTATGATGACTACTCTGTTCAAAGAAGATCTCCTCTGTGGTTGACCTTTCACTCAATAGGTCTCAAAATAACTAACGGATCAAGGAAACCGCCTCCTGACTTCTATTCTGTCCTTTCTATAACACCTCCTAGAGGACTGCTTTTGGAATTCTGATTTTTTTTAACATATCCTCACAAATGGATTTCAATCCGTGCTATGTGTGCAGGCTCATTCAAGCCCACATCTCTTTGAATCCTTTTTGTTACAAACTCTGACTATATTCTATCCTAGACTCATTCTTGCACTGTGATAAAACATTCAGGACAATGGCTTAAGGGAGAAAGGATTTATTTACATCCAATTCTGCAGCACAGTTCATGACTCCAGGGAAGCAAACACAGGAGATCAAGTACTTAGTCACATCATGTGCACCCATGCTGCCCGCCTGCTTTCTTTCCTGAATATTTAGTTCTAACTAAGCTAGCTTTACTTATACATAGTCCAGAATCCCCTGGCCAGGAAGTGGTGCCCCCTATAGTGCCTGGGCCTTTAGGAAACCCCCTACAGATGTGACCTTACATTAATCGCACACTAGCAATCTCTCCATTGTAATTCCCTTCTCCCATGGTTCTAGGATTTGTCAAGTTGACAGTTAAAACTAACTAGCATATATACAAACATGAAAAAATTTCTCCATGCTATAATCAACAGGGTTTAGAAAATTTAATAATTAATATGCTGGTGTTGAATTAGTAAACTAATGTTGATTTTGCCTAATATTGAAAGTTGTTTTTACTTTTAAAATTTGTCTCCTTTTCCAGCATTCAATTATTTGCATGTAGATACTATATTAACATTTACAAAATAAACTATTCTATGGTAGTAAGTAGCCTAGCAGTTTTTTTTCTCCATCTTTATTAAATTGGGTATTTCTTATTTACATTTCAATTGTTATTCCCTTTCCTGGTTTCGAGGCCAACATCCCTCTAACCTCTCCCCCTTCCTTTCTAGATGGGTGTTCCCCTCCCCATCCTCCTCCCCATCACCACCCTCCCTCAACAATCCCGTTCATTGGGGATTCAGTCTTGGCAGGACCAAGGGCTTCCCCTTCCACTGGTGCCCTTGCTAGGCTATTCATTGCTACCTATGTAGTTGGAGCCCAGGGTCAGTCCATGTATAGTCTTTGGGTAGTGGCTTAGTCGCTGGAAGCTCTGGTTGCTTGACATTGTTGTACATATGGGGTCTCGAGCCCCTTCAAGCTCTTCCAGTCCTTTCTCTGATTCCTTAATGGGGGTCCCGTTCTCAGTTCAGTGGTTTGCTGCTGGCATTCGCCTATATATTTGCCATATTCTGGCTGTGTCTCTCAGGAGAGATCTACATCTGGTTCCTGTCAGCCTGCACTTCTTTGCTTCATCCATCTTATCTAGTTTGGTGGCTGTATAAGTATAGGCCACATGTGGGGCAGGCTCTGAATGAGTGTTCCTTCAGCCTCTATTCTAAACTTTGCCTTCCTATTCCCTCCCAACAGTATTCTTGTTCCCCTTTTAAAGAAGGAGTAAAGCATCCGCATTTTGGTCATCCTTCTTGAGTTTCATGTGTTCTGTGCATCTAGGGTAATTCGGGCATTTGGGCTAATATTCACTTATCAATGAGTGCATACCATGTGTGTTTTTCTGTGATTGGGTTACCTTGCTCAGGATGATATTTTTCAGTTCCATCCATTTGCCTATGAATTTCATAAAGTCATTGTTTTTGATAGCTGAGTAGTATTCCATTGTGTAGATGTACCACATTTTCTGTATCCATTCCTCTGTTGAAGGGCATCTGGGTTCCTTCCAACTTCTGACTTTCATAAATAAGGCTGCTATGAACAAAGTGGAGCATGTGTCTTTGTTATTTGATGGAGCATCTTTTGGGTATATGCCCAAGAGAGGTATAGCTGGGTCCTCAGGTAGTGCAATGTCCAATTTTCTGAGGAACCTCCAAACTGATTTCCAGAGTGGTTGTACCAGTCTGCAATCCCACAAACAATGGAGAAGTGTTCTTCTTTCTCCACATCTTCGCCAGCATCTGCTGTCACTGGAGAAGTTTTTGATCTTAGCCATTCTCACTGGTGTGAGGTTAAATCTCAGGGTTGTTTTGATTTGCATTTCCCTTATAACTAAAGATGTTGAACATTTCTTTAGGTGCTTCTCAGCCATTCAACATTCCTCAGCTGTGAATTCTTTGTTTAGCTCTGAACCCCATTTCTTAATAGGGTTATTTGTCTCCCTGCAGTCTAACTTCGTGAGTTCTTTGTATATTTTGGATATAAGCCCTCTATCAGTTGTAGGATCGGAAAATATTTTTTCCCAATCTGCTGGTTGCCGTTTTTTCCTAACAACAATATCCTTTGCCTTACAGAAGCTTTGTAGTTTTATGAGATCCCATTAGTCGATTCTTGATCTTAGATCATAAGCCATTGGTGTTTTGTTCAGGAAATTTTCTCCAGTGCCCATGTATTCGAGATTTTTCCTCACATTTTCTTCTATTAGTTTGAGTGTATCTGGTTTGATGTAGTGGTCCTTGATCCACTTGGACTTAAGCTTTGTATAGGGTGATAAGAATGGATCGATCTGCATTCTTCTACATGCTGACCTCCAGTTGAACCAGCACCATTTGCTGAAAATGCTATCTTTTTCCCATTGAATGGTTTTGGCTCCTTTTTCAAAAATCAAGTGACCAGAGGTGTGTGGGTTCCTATCTGTTCTTCAATTCTATTCCACTGGTCTAACTGCCTATCTCTATACCAATGCCAATGCCATATAGTTGTTGTTGTTGTTCTTGCTTTTTTTTTTTTATCACTATTGCTCTATAATATTGCTTGAGCTCAGGGATAGTGATTTCCCCCGGAAGTCCTTTTATTGTTGAGGATAGTTTTAGCTATAGTTGAGGATAGTTTAGAGAGTGGGCAGCCTTGTCTGGTCCCTGATTTTAGTGGTATTGCTTCAAGTTTCTCTCCATTTAGTTTAATATTAGCTACTGGTTTGCTGTATATGGCTTTTACTATGATTAGGTATGGGGTAGCCTAGCATTTTTGACTCATTTTGTGATTTTCTTTGAAACTTAAGTGAACTTTGAGTTAAATTTTTTGTATTTTAATTGACTTCTCTGCTATATGCATGATATTTATTACTTTTATTAACATATTATTGAAAATGAAATAAATTAAATAACCAGTTAAACCACCTATTGTGACAAATATTGTTCTCCAAATAAGCCATGTTTTGGCCTTTTATAGGCAATTACATATATCTGGTACATGAGACAACCCAAACACAGTAAGTAAATATTTTTTAAAAACGCAGGTGGTAAATATTTTTTAAATATACAGTGGTAGAAAGAACAGCAGAAAAAAAAAAAGAACAGCAGAATTTCTGCTTTATGAACTCAGGTGTTGACCTATTTATGCCACTGTGTTCTGACTTGGAGACAACTGCTATATATGTCAGTACAATCAAACAGCCAGGTGTTTTCAATGAATTCTACTCAAGGAATGTTGAGTGTATATATATGAGTGTACATTTTGTCTCTAATCCTATAAATAAACAGCTAAGACATTTAAGAGTTCCAATATTGACACATTTGGAGCAGTAACTTCCATGCATCATCACTAAGGGTTGGCTGTATTTCTCCTACTGCTTGGATCTCTGGACAGGTCACGGATAA
Organism: Rattus norvegicus; assembly: GCF_021556685.1. NCBI lineage: Eukaryota > Metazoa > Chordata > Mammalia > Rodentia > Muridae > Rattus > Rattus norvegicus. The sequence continues at coordinate 9,669,031 of NC_141541.1, read as the reverse complement.
AGCATCCAGGATCATTTTCAGTCATCATTAGTTGCTCACTACTATGCTGCAAAAATTAGTCTCAGTGAATGTGTCATTGAGTTATTAGCTCACCACACTGATGGTTTCCAATATCAGTATTTTCTTTTTCCCCTTCTTGTACTTTTTATTTTCTGTTATTCATTGTTGAGCTGCATTATCTAAATTTAAAATTTCAAAGTTGGCTATGTTGAATATTCTTCAAGATTTCTTCCTTAATTGATGTGGGATATCTGCCAGGCCCCTTCAAAATGATGTACTTTTGTCCTTGTAAGCCTGGCAGACATCCAATTACATTTATGTTTCAATTTCTGCCTTGTCTTGTGATTTATTTATTTATTTTTAGCAAGAAGTCAATACTCCAGTCATTCAATGTTCTTTTCTTTGAGGGGTGTGTTTAATTCAGTAAAGAAAATCTTTTTTCTATGCTTTTGTCTCTTGCTATATACATGCCCATCCTCTTTCTCTGTAAGTAATTTAACTCTACTAATATAAATCGTTCTCTATCAGTGTGTCTTAGGACATTGAAATTGATTCCATCTCTTATGTTCTAAAATATTGTTTATACCTTTGTACTCAGTCTTTTAAAGATTCGTTATTTTATTTGTTTTATTATTTTATCCTTTTATTCCATTTATTTACTTATTTCATTATATTTACTATTTACTTATTTATTAAATGTGTATGTATGTAGTTGGGTGTATGCATATGAACCAAATGTATGTATTTTCTCAAGGAGTCCAGAAGAAGGTGTCAGATCCCCATGGGACAGGGGACAGGGGTTATAGGCGGTTTTGAACTACCTGAATAGCATGGTAGAAATAAAAGCCATGGCCTCTTGAAGAGCACTACACATTTTTAGTGACTGGTTCATCTTTTCAGCCTTTGTACTGTTTTAAAAGTACATTTTGGAAGGGAAGGTAGTATGGACGTAACTCACGATCAATAAATGTTTAATTCACTAAAAGTGCCTTTCAAAGCCTTAAGGAGTTATCGCTGGTCACTTGGAACCATTTACGAGGCTCAATGTCAGAAAATAAGCTTGAAAAAATAATCCAGGTAATTGAATTCATTCAGAATAATAAATAATATTATTTCAAGAACATACTGGAGAAAGGAAGAAATGGAAGTGGAATTAAAACCTACACTTGTGGAAATAATGAATAAGACATTTCTTTCAAGTGAGGACAGCAAATGTTTCAGTTACTTCAAAGACTGTTAGATGCCTCTTCCTCTCCTTTATAGGCTGTCTGGACACTGCCTGTAAAGAAGCACGTACAGAAACTGATATGCATGCTAATAGAAGCTCAGTGAAGCATCTGTGTGCAGACCAAGCCATCAGGGTTACAGCATTACAACTTAAGGTGAGAGACCATAGAAGGAGATTTGGGATCCATTGGGAGATGAACGACATGAAAATTATAAATGTGGAGACATGGTCGAGCAGCAGAAGCGCAAGGACCCAGAGCTACCCCTGGTTCCTGTCACGAGACGCTGTTGGGAGCTGCAGGATACTGTCCCGGAGTCGGGCAACAGTAGGCAACTCCTGGGACACTGCTGCAGGCGGGACCGCCAACCTTCAAACCCCCATCATGCTGCTCTCAGAACATGAAGGGGAAGTGTATTGATGCAAGTTTCACCCCAGTGAATCCACCCTGGCTTCTTCAGCATTTGACCGACTCATATTGTGGAGTGTCTATGGTGACTGTGATAGCTATGCTACGTCGAAGGGATACAGTGGAACAGGGATGGAGATGCATTATAACACAGACGGCAGCATGCTCTTCTCAGCCTCAACAGATAAAACTGTGGCAGTGTGCTATAGTAAAACAGGAGAGAGTGAAAAGGCTAAGGGGGCATACTTCCTTTGTGAATTCCTGTTATCCAATTAGGCGGGGCCCCCAACTTGTCTGCAAGGGCAGTGACGATAGCACCCTAAAGCTTTGAGACATCTGGAAGAAAGCAGCTATCCAGACGTTTTAGAACACATACCAGGTGTTAGCTGTGACCTTCAATGACACGAGAGATCAGATTATCTCTGGTGGAATAGACAATGATATCAAGGTTTGGGACTTACGCCAAAACAAGTTAACCTATACCATAAGAGGCCCTGAAGACTCCGTAGCTCGCTTGAGTTTAAGTTCTGAAGGAATTTGTCTCTTGTCCAATGCAATGGACAACACAATGTGTGTGTTTGGGACATCCGGCCATTTGCTCTCAAAGAGAGATGTGTGAAGATATTTCAAGGAAATGTTCACAACTTTGAAAAGAACCTCCTGAAGTGATCCTGGTCACCAGATGGAAGCAAGATATCAGCTGGCTCAGCAGACAGGTTTGTGTATGTGTGGGACACCAGGAGCAGAAGGATTCTGTATAAGTTTCCTGGTCATGCTGGCTTCATCAGTGAGGTGGCCTTTCATCCCAATGAGCCCATCATCCTCTCAGCATCCAATGAAAAGTGGCTGTACATGGGCGAGACCCAGTGAAGATGTGGAATGGAAGGCTCTGGTCCAGTGACCTGAGGCTATATAATAGGCCAGAGTTAGATGGTGTCTGGACTGACCTGCCTTCAGATGACCACCGTTAGCAGGAAGTTGGAGGTGATGGCTGTATTCTAGCAACCACTTGTAACCCATTCACCAGAACAACTGTGGCCCCTGGTACCACCTGCTAGATTCAGATATTGGTTTCTTCTCTTTAAAAATAAGATTTCTGAGGAATGGATACAGAAAATGTGGTACATCTACACAATGGAATATTACTCAGCTATCAAAAACAATCACTTTATGAAATTCATAGGCAAATGGTTGGAACTGGAAAATATCATCCTGAGTGAGGCAACCCAATCACAGAAAAACACACATGGTATGCACTCATTGATAAGTGGCTATTAGCCCAAATGCTTGAATTACCCTAGATGCCTAGAACAAATGAAACTCAAGACGGATGATCAAAATGTGAATGTTTCACTCCTTCTTTAAAAGGGGAATAAGAATACCCTTGGCAGGGAATAGAGAGGCAAAGATTAAAACAGACACAGAAGGAACACCCATTCAGAGCCTGCCCCACATGTGGCCCATACATATACAGCCATCCAATTAGACAAGATGGATGAAGCAAAGAAGTGCAGGCCGACAGGAGCCGGATGTAGATCGCTCCTGAGAGACACAGCCAGAATACAGCAAACACAGAGGCGTATGCCAGCAGCAAACCACTGAACTGAGAACGGGACCCCCGTTGAAGGAATCAGAGAAAGAACTGGAAGAGTTTGAAGGGGCTCGAGACCCCATATGTACAACAATGCCAAGCAACCAGAGCTTCCAGGGACTAAGCCACTATCTAAAGACTATACATGGACTGACCCTGGACTCTGACCTCATAGGTAGCAATGAATATCCTAGTAAGAGCACCAGTGGAAGGGGAAGCCCTGGGTCCTGCTAAGACTGAACCCCCAGTGAACTAGATTGTTGGGGGGAGGGCAGCAATGGGGGGAGGGTTGGGAGGGGAATATCCATAAGGAAGGGGAGGGGGGAGGGGGATGTTTGCCCGGAAACCGGGAAAGGGAATAACACTCGAAATGTATATAAGAAATACTCAAGTTAATAAAAAAAATAAATAGCTGGCCCGCAGCAGCTCTCTGCTCCCAGACCCGGTGAGAGAGAGACCCAACCGCCTGGTCAGGTGGGCACTCCTGAGGCTGCAGAGCGGAAGAGACCACCAACACTGCTCACCCCTGCCCACATCCCTGGCCCAAGAGGAAACTGTATAAGGCCTCTGGGCTCCGGTGGGGGAGGGCCCAGGAGCAGCAGGACACCTGCCAGAGACACCGCCAGACCCTGAAGGAAACAGACCGGATAAACAGTTCTCTGCACCCAAATCCCGTGGGAGGGAGAGCTAAACCTTCAGAGAGGCAGACAAGCCTGGGAAACCAGAAGAGACTGCTCCCTGCACACACATCTCGGACGCCAGAGAAAAAGCCAAAGACCATCTGGAACCCTGGTGCACTGAAGCTCCCGGAAGGGGCGGCACAGGTCTTCCTGGTTGCTGCCGCTGCAGAGAGCCCCTGGGCAGCACCCCACGAGCGAACCTGAGCCTCGGGACCACAGGTAAGACCAAATTTTCTGCTGCAAGAAAGCTGCCTGGTGAACTCAAGACACAGGCCCACAGGAACAGCTGAAGACCTATAGAGAGGAAAAACTACATGCCCGAAAGCAGAACACTCTGTCCCCATAACTGACTGAAAGAGAGGAAAACAGGTCTACAGCACTTCTGACACACAGGCTTATAGGACAGTCTAGCCACTGTCAGAAATAGCAGAACAAAGTAACACTAGAGATAATCTGATGGCGAGAGGCAAGCGCAGGAACCCAAGCAACAGAAACCAAGACTACATGCCATCATCGGAGCCCAATTCTCCCACCAAAACAAACATGGAATATCCAAACACACCAGAAAAGCAAGATCTAGTTTCAAAATCATATTTGATCATGATGCTGGAGGACTTCAAGAAAGACATGAACACACTTAGGGAAGCACAGGAAAACATTAATAAACAAGTAAAAGCCTACAGAGAGGAATCGCAAAAATCCCTGAAAGAATTCCAGGAAAACACAATCAAACAGTTGAAGGAATTAAAAATGGAAATAGAAGCAATCAAGAAAGAACACATGGAAACAACACTGGATATAGAAAACCAAAAGAAGAGACAAGGAGCTGTAGATACAAGCTTCACCAACAGAATACAAGAGATGGAAGAGAGAATCTCAGGAGCAGAAGATTCCATAGAAATCATTGACTCAACTGTCAAAGATAATGTAAAGCGGAAAAAGTTACTGGTCCAAAACATACAGGAAATCCAGGACTCAATGAGAAGATCAAACCTAAGGATAATAGGTATAGGAGAGAGTGAAGACTACCAGCTCAAAGGACCAGTAAATATCTTCAACAAAATCATAGAAGAAAACTTCCCTAACCTAAAAAAAGAGATACCCATAGACATACAAGAAGCCTACAGAACTCCAAACAGATTGGACCAGAAAAGAAACACCTCCCGTCACATAATTGTCAAAACACCAAACGCACAAAATAAAGAAAGAATATTAAAAGCAGTAAGGGAAAAAGGTCAAGTAACATATAAAGGGAGACCTATCAGAATCACACCAGACTTCTCGCCAGAAACTATGAAGGCCAGAAGATCCTGGACTGATGTTATACAGACCCTAAAAGAACACAAATGCCAGCCCAGGTTACTGTATCCAGCAAAACTCTCAATTAACATTGATGGAGAAACCAAGATATTCCATGACAAAACCAAATTTACACAATATCTTTCTACAAATCCAGCACTACAAAGGATAATAAATGGTAAAGCCCAACATAAGGAGGCAAGCTATACCCTAGAAGAAGCAAGAAACTAATCGTCTTGGCAACAAAACAAAGAGAATGAAAGCACACAAACATAACCTCACATCCAAATATGAATATAACGGGAAGCAATAATCACTATTCCTTAATATCTCTCAATATCAATGGCCTCAACTCCCCAATAAAAAGACATAGATTAACAAACTGGATACGCAACGAGGACCCTGCATTCTGCTGCCTACAGGAAACACACCTCAGAGACAAAGACAGACACTACCTCAGAGTGAAAGGCTGGAAAACAACTTTCCAAGCAAATGGTCAGAAGAAGCAAGCTGGAGTAGCCATTCTAATATCAAATAAAATCAATTTCCAACTAAAAGTCATCAAAAAAGATAAGGAAGGACACTTCATATTCATCAAAGGAAAAATCAACCAAGATGAACTCTCAATCCTAAATATCTATGCCCCAAATACAAGGGCACCTACATACGTAAAAGAAACCTTACTAAAGCTCAAAACACACATTGCACCTCACACAATAATAGTGGGAGATTTCAACACCCCACTCTCATCAATGGACAGATCATGGAAACAGAAATTAAACAGTGATGTAGACAGACTAAGAGAAGTCATGAGCCAAATGGACTTAACGGATATTTATAGAACATTCTATCCTAAAGCAAAAGGATATACCTTCTTCTCAGCTCCTCATGGTACTTTCTCCAAAATTGACCATATAATTGGTCAAAAAACGGGCCTCAACAGGTACAGAAAGATAGAAATAATCCCATGCGTGCTATCGGACCACCACGGCCTAAAACTGGTCTTCAATAACAATAAGGGAAGAATGCCCACATATACGTGGAAATTGAACAATGCTCTACTCAATGATAACCTGGTCAAGGAAGAAATAAAGAAAGAAATTAAAAACTTTTTAGAATTTAATGAAAATGAAGATACAACATACTCAAACGTATGGGACACAATGAAAGCTGTGCTAAGAGGAAAACTCATAGCGCTGAGTGCCTGCAGAAAGAAACAGGAAAGAGCATATGTCAGCAGCTTGACAGCACACCTAAAAGCTCTAGAACAAAAAGAAGCAAATACACCCAGAAGGAGTAGAAGGCAGGAAATAATCAAACTCAGAGCTGAAATCAACCAAGTAGAAACAAAAAGGACCATAGAAAGAATCAACAGAACCAAAAGTTAGTTCTTTGAGAAAATCAACAAGATAGATAAACCCTTAGCCAGACTAACGAGAGGACACAGAGAGTGCGTCCAAATTAACAAAATCAGAAATGAAAAGGGAGACATAACTACAGATTCGGAGGAAATTCAAAAAATCATCAGATCTTACTATAAAAACCTATATTCAACAAAATTTGAAAATCTTCAGGAAATGGACAATTTCCTAGACAGATACCAGGTATCGAAGTTAAATCAGGAACAGATAAACCAGTTAAACAACCCCATAACTCCTAAGGAAATAGAAGCAGTCATTAAAGGTCTCCCAACCAAAAAGAGCCCAGGTCCAGACGGGTTTAGTGCAGAATTCTATCAAACCTTCATAGAAGACCTCATACCAATATTATCCAAACTATTCCACAAAATTGAAACAGATGGAGCCCTACCGATTTCCTTCTACGAAGCCAGAATTACTCTTATACCTAAACCACACAAAGACACAACAAAGAAAGAGAACTTCAGACCAATTTCCCTTATGAATATCGACGCAAAAATACTCAATAAAATTCTGGCAAACCGAATTCAAGAGCACATCAAAACAATCATCCACCATGATCAAGTAGGCTTCATCCCAGGCATGCAGGGATGGTTTAATATACGGAAAACCATCAACGTGATCCATTATATAAACAAACTGAAAGAACAGAACCACATGATCATTTCATTAGATGCTGAGAAAGCATTTGACAAAATTCAACACCCCTTCATGATAAAAGTCCTGGAAAGAATAGGAATTCAAGGCCCATACCTAAACATAGTAAAAGCCATATACAGCAAACCAGTTGCTAACATTAAACTAAATGGAGAGAAACTTGAAGCAATCCCACTAAAATCAGGGACTAGACAAGGCTGCCCACTCTCTCCCTACTTATTCAATATAGTTCTTGAAGTTCTAGCCAGAGCAATCAGACAACAAAAGGAGATCAAAGGGATACAGATCGGAAAAGAAGAGGTCAAAATATCCCTATTTGCAGATGACATGATAGTATATTTAAGTGATCCCAAAAGTTCCACCAGAGAACTACTAAAGCTGATAGACAACTTCAGCAAAGTGGCTGGGTATAAAATTAACTCCAATAAATCAGTTGCCTTCCTCTATACAAAAGAGAAACAAGCCGAGAAAGAAATTAGGGAAACGACACCCTTCATAATAGACCCAAATAATATAAAGTACCTCGGTGTGACTTTAACCAAGCAAGTAAAAGATCTGTACAATAAGAACTTCAAGACACTGAGGCAAGAAATTGAAGAAGACCTCAGAAGATGGAAAGATCTCCCATGCTCATGGATTGGCAGGATTAATATAGTAAAAATGGCCATTTTACCAAAAGCAATCTATAGATTCAATGCAATCCCCATCAAAATACCAATCCAATTCTTCAAAGAGTTAGACAGAACAATTTGCAAATTCATCTGGAATAACAAAAAACCCAGGATAGCTAAAGCTATCCTCAACAATAAAAGGACTTCAGGGGGAATCACTATCCCTGAACTCAAGCAGTATTACAGAGCAATAGTGATAAAAACTGCATGGTATTGGTACAGAGACAGACAGATAGACCAATGGAATAGAATTGAAGACCCAGAAATGAACCCACACACCTATGGTCACTTGATTTTTGACAAAGGAGCCAAAACCATCCAATGGAAAAAAGATAGCATTTTCAGCAAATGGTGCTGGTTCCACTGGAGGGCAACATGTAGAAGAATGCAGATCGATCCATGCTTATCACCCTGTACAAAGCTTAAGTCCAAGTGGATCAAGGACCTCCACATCAAACCAGACACACTCAAACTAATAGAAGAAAAACTAGGGAAGCATCTGGAACACATGGGCACTGGAAAAAATTTCCTGAACAAAACACCAATGGCTTATGCTCTAAGATCAAGAATCGACAAATGGGATCTCATAAAACTGCAAAGCTTCTGTAAGGCAAAGGACACTGTGGTTAGGACAAAACGGCAACCAACAGATTGGGAAAAGATCTTTACCAATCCTACAACAGATAGAGGCCTTATATCCAAAATATACAAAGAACTCAAGAAGTTAGACCGCAGGGAAACAAATAACCCTATTAAAAAATGGGGTTCAGAGCTAAACAAAGAATTCACAGCTGAGGAATGCCGAATGGCTGAGAAACACCTAAAGAAATGTTCAACATCTTTAGTCATAAGGGAAATGCAAATCAAAACAACCCTGAGATTTCACCTCACACCAGTGCGATTGGCTAAGATCAAAAACTCAGGTGACAGCAGATGCTGGCGAGGATGTGGAGAAAGAGGAACACTCCTCCATTGTTGGTGGGATTGCAGACTGGTAAAACCATTCTGGAAATCAGTCTGGAGGTTCCTCAGAAAATTGGACATTGAACTGCCTGAGGATCCAGCTATACCTGTCTTGGGCATATACCCAAAAGATGCCTCAACATATAAAAGAGACACGTGCTCCACTATGTTCATCGCAGCCTTATTTATAATAGCCAGAAAATGGAAAGAACCCAGATGCCCTTCAACAGAGGAATGGATACAGAAAATGTGGTACATCTACACAATGGAATATTACTCAGCTATCAAAAACAACGAGTTTATGAAATTCGTAGGCAAATGGTTGGAACTGGAAAATATCATCCTGAGTGAGCTAACCCAATCACAGAAAGACATACATGGTATGCACTCATTGATAAGTGGCTATTAGCCCAAATGCTTGAATTACCCTAGATCCCTAGAACAAACGAAACTCAAGACGGATGATCAAAATGTGAATGCTTCACTCCTTCTTTAAATGAGGAAAAAGAATACCCTTGGCAGGGAAGGGAGAGGCAAAGATTAAAACAGAGACTGAAGGAACACCCATTCAGAGCCTGCCCCACATGTGGCCCATACATATACAGCCACCCAATTAGACAAGATGGATGAAGCAAAGGAGTGCAGACCGACAGGAGCCGGATGTAGATCGCTCCTGAGAGACACAGCCAGAATACAGCAAGTACAGAGGCGAATGCCAGCAGCAAACCACTGAACTGAGAATAGGTCCCCTATTGAAGGAATCAGAGAAAGAACTGGAAGAGCTTGAAGGGGCTCGAGACCCCAAAAGTACAACAATGCCAAGCAACCAGAGCTTCCAGGGACTAAGCCACTACCTAAAGACTATACATGGACTGACCCTGGACTCTGACCCCATAGGTAGCAATGAATATCCTAGTAAGAGCACCAGTGGAAGGGGAAGCCCTGGGTCCTGCTAAGACTGAACCCCCAGTGAACTAGTCTATGGGGGGAGGGCGGCAATGGGGGGAGGGTTGGGAGGGGAACACTCTTAAGGAAGGGGAGGGGGGAGGGGGATGTTTGCCCGGAAACCGGGAAAGGGAATAACACTCGAAATGTATATAAGAAATACTCAAGTTAATAAAAAAAAAAAGAAAAAAAAAATAAATAAAAAAGGAAAATAAATAAATAAATAAATAAAATAAGATTTCTTCAGAAAGACAAATATTGGTTTGATATTTCCTGTTTTTCAATCTAGGCTGGAGACAGGAAATGTCAATTGAAATGTATTAGTTGGATTAATTTTCTGTTTTATTTTTAAGTTGAGTAGCTTGTAAGATATTTCTGTGTTTGAATCATTTTGTATTAAAAATCCAGATACCTTTTTACAGAGGGAGAGAGGGAGAGGGAGAGGGAGAGGGAGAGGGAGAGGGAGAGGGAGAGGGAGAGGGAGAGGGAGAGGGAGAGAGAAGATTTCAGCTTCCACTACAAGGAAGCTTGTCCTCTGTCATGTACACAATAGATGAGATTTATTAAGAGGAACTTTTCCATTAATGCCCTCTTTAAAAAACTATCTTGAACTGTTAAACCTTGAAGTTTGTCTTTTAAAGCAGAATATATTTATTTTTATTTTAAAGACATGATTATGATGGACACTGCATAAATATTAATAGAACTGAAAATTAAACTCCTTCTGGGAAGATCTAAAAGTCCATAGAAGTTTCTTTATTCCATTTTTGTGATTAGTGGTTCCTTAATCAAATATTCCTAATATTAACAGTCCTATCATATAGCTCAATGGCGGAAGCTAAAGAGTTCTTTCCGAGGTGCTTTAAATGCTTAGTTGTTAATAGTGTTGTCTAAATCTAACAGAGCATAGGTTTCTCCTCTCTGAGTTGGGGTTTCTATTGATGTGATAAAGCACCATGAAAAATAACTAGGGGAGAAAAGGGGTTCATCATCCAGTGAAGCCATGGCAGGAATCCAAGGCAGATCCCTCGAAGTCTGAACTGATGTAGAGGCCCTGGAGCAACACTGTGTACTGGCTTGTTTGTCTATGGCTTACTCAGTCTGCTTTGTTTTCAATTCTTGGTCCCCAGTCTGGGATGGCACCACCCACAATGAGCAGGGTCCTCCCACATCAACAATTACTCATGCCTTGCTTGCATCCTAATCCTGTCCAATCCTATGGAGATATGTTATCTATTAAGATTCTTTTATTCTAGATGAACCTAGCTTATGACAAGTTGACATAAAATTATCCGTTACATCTTATTTGATTCTAAGATACATACAGTAATGATCGAACATTGAAAACAGAAAAGTTAGATCAAACCATCTCCTATCTCTCTCTGTCTCTGTCTCTCTCTGTCTCTGTCTCTCTCTCTCTCTCCCTCTTTCTTTCTCTTTTCCTTGATTCACTTTACATCCTGACTGCTGTCCCCCGTCCCAGTCCCACGCTCACAAATTCCTCCCCCTGAGGGGGTACCAGTCAGTCCTGGGATATTAAGTGCCAGCAAAATTAAATACATTCTCTTAAACTGAGGCTAGACCAGGCAGTCCATCTAGGGGAAAGGGATTAAATGGCAGGAATAGAGCCAGGGACAGACCCCACTACAATTGTTAGGGACCTATGTAAAGACCAAGCTGCACATCTGTTACAAATATGTTGGAGACCTAGGTCCAGACCCTTCATTTTCTTTGGTTGGTGTTTCAGTCTCTGTGGGCCCCATGGGCCAGGTTAGTTGACTGTGGTGTATAGGTTAGGCTTTCTTGTGGTGTCATTGAGCCTTCTGGCTTCCTCCATCCTATTTCTCACTCTGCCGCAATACTCCTAGAGATTTGCTCTCTCCCATGGGCCAGGGATTTTCTCTCTCCTCTGATTGGGCCTCTCAATCTCAGTTTGATCTTCATCCCTGAACATACTGCAGGTAGGAAACATTTTAGGTACAAGGAGTTGCAGATGGGTTGATGTTCCTCTTCCTACACTGGATGTCTTGCCTTGATATAGGAGGTTGTCACTTCAGTCTCTGTATGCCCAGCTGCTAGGAGTTTCAGCTAGAGTCATACACACAGAGAGAAGCCTCCCTAGTCCCAGGTTTCCTGCTAGTCCAAGAGATGTCTGGCCCTAACACACACCCAAGACCCACCCTCCATTTCATACTCTCTCCCATCCATCTTTGACCACCCCCACACCACACTGGTTTGAAATCCCTGTTTCCTTCTTCAACTCCTCTCCCATCTAGTTCCCTCCCTCATCCACCTCTGATGTCTATTTTCTTTCTGCTTCTGAATGAGATTCATATATTTTGAGCTGTTGTTAGTTTCCTAGGACCTGTGGGTTGTAATGCGGTTATCCTTTACTTTATGCGTAGTGTCCACTATAAGTGAATACAAACCGTGTGTGTCTTTCTGGGTCTGGTTATTTCATTACCCACTCAGGATAATATTTTCTAGTATATCCACTTGCCTGAGAATTCATGATGTCTTTTTTTTAAAATTGGATATAATTTATTTATATTTCAAATGTTATACCCTTTCCTGGTTTCCTGTCCATAAACCCTCTATCCCCTCCAACTCCCTTTCTTCTATAAGGGTGCTCCTCTCCCAATTAACCCACTTCCCGCCCCCTGACATTCCCCTACCCTGGGGCTCCAATTTTGGCAGGAACAAGGACTTCTCCTTACTTTGATGCCCAACAAGGCCATTCTCTGCTATGCAGCTGGAGCCATGGGTCTGTCCATGTATAGTCTTTGGGTAGTGGTTTAGTTCCTGGGAGCTCTGGTTGGTTGACATTGTTGTTCTCATGGGATTGCAAGCTCCTTCAGCTCTTTCAATCCTTCCCCTAATTACTGCAATGGGGGTCCTGTTATCAGTACAATGGTTTGCTGCTAGCATTCGCCTCTGTATTAGACAAGCTCTGGTTGTGTCTCTCAGGAGACATCTATATCCAACTCCTGTCAGCATGCATTTCTTAGCTTCATCAATCTTATCTAGCTTTGGTGTCTGTGTATATATATATATACACACAGTGTCTGTATATACATGTGTGGCAGGCTCTGAATAGTTGTTCCTTTAGTCTCTGTTCCAAACTTTGCCTCCATATCTCCTCCTATGAATATTTATGTTCCCCCTTTTAAGAAGGAGTGGAAGCATCCACATGTTGGTCATCCTTCATGAGCTTCATGTGGTCTGTGGATTGTATCTTGGGTAATTCGAGCTTTTGGGAAAATATCCACTTATCAGTGAGTGCATTCCATGTGTGTTTTCTTTGATTGGGTTACTTCACATCAGGATGATATTTTCTAGTTCAATTCATTTGCCTATGAATTTCATGAAATCATTGTTTTTGATAATTGAGTAGTATTCTACTGTGTAGATGTACCATACTTTCTGTATCCATTCCTCTGTTGGAGGGCATCTGGGTACTTTTCAGCTTTTGGCTGTTATAAATAAGGCTGCTATGAACATAGTGGAGAATGTGTCTTTGTTGTATGTTGGAGCACCTTTTGGGTATATACCCAGGGGTGTTATAGCTGGGTCCTCAGGTAGTACAATGTCCAATTTTCTGAGGAAACTCCAGACTGATTTCCAGAGTGGTTGCACCAGCTTGCAATCCCACCAACAATGGAGGAATGTTCCTCTTTTTCCACATCCTTGCCAGCATCTGTTGTCACCTGAGTTTTTGATCTTAGCCATTCTGACTCTTGTGAGGTAGAATCTTAGGGTTGTTTTGATTTGAATTTCCCTGATGATGAAGAATGTTGAGCATTTTTTAGGTATTTCACAGCCATTCAAAATTTCTCAGCTGAGAATTCTTTGTTTAGCTCTGTACCCTATTTTTAAATAGCATTATTTGACTCTCTAGAATCTAACTTCTTGAGTTCTTTATGTATTTTAGACATTAGCCCTTTATCAGATGTAGGATTCATAAAGATCTTTTCCCAATATGTTGGTTGCCATTTTGTCCTAATGGCAATGTCTTATGTCTTTGCAATTTTATGAGGTCCTATTTGTTGATTCTTGATCTTAGAGGATATGCCATTGGTGTTTTGTTCAGGAAAATTTCCCGAGTGGCCATGTGATCGAGATTCTTCCCCAAGTTTTCTTCTATTAGTTTGAGTGTATCTGGTTTGATGTGGTGGAGGTCCTTGATCCACTTGGACTCAAGCTTTGTACAGGGTGATAAGAATGGATCAATTTACATTCCTCTATATGCTGACCTTCAGTTGAACCAACACCATATGTTGAAATACTATCTTTTTCCATTGGATGGTCTTAGCTCCTTTGTCAAAGATCAAGTATCCATAGTTGTGTGGGTTCAATTCTGGGACTTACTGCTTGAGGTCAGAGATGGTGATTCCTCCCGGAGTTCTTTTATTGTTGAGTATAGTTTTTGCTATCTTGGGATTTTTGTTATTCCAAGTGAATTTGCAAATTGCTCTTTCTAACTCTATGAAGAATTGAGTTGGAATTTCTATGGGGATTGCATTGAATCTGTAGATGGTTTTTGGCAAAATGGCCATTTTTACTATATTTATCATGCTAATCCATGATCATGGGAGATCTTTCCATCTTCTTAGATCTTCTTCAATTTCTTTCTTCAGAGGCTTGAAGTTCTTGTCATACAGACCTTTCTGGTTAGAGTCACACCAAGGTATTTTAAATTATTTGGGACTATTGTGAAGCGTAGCATTTCCCTAATTTCTTTGTCAGCCTTTTTGAGTAGAAGAAGGCTACTGATTTGTTGGAGTTACTTTTTTATTTTTTACCTGGCCACTTTGCTGAAGTTGTTTATCAGGTTTAGTAGTTCTCTGGTGGATCTTTTGGGATTGCTTAAGTATACTATCATATCATCTGCAAATAGTGATATTTGATTTCTTCCTTTCCAACTTGTATCTCTTTGATCTCCTTTGGTGTCTGATTGCTCTGGCTGGGACTTCGAGTACTATATTGAATAATTAGTGAGAGAGTGGGCAGCCTTGTCTAGTCCCTGATTTTAGTGGAATTGCTTCAAGTTGCTCTCTATTTAGTTTAATGTTAGCTACTGGCTTGCTGTATATTGCTTTTGCTATGTTTAGGTATGGGTCTTGAGTTCCTGATCTTTCCAGGACTTTTATCATGAAGGGGTGTTGAACTTTATCAAAAGGTTTCTGAGCATCTAATGAAATGATAATGGGTTGTTTTCTTTTAATTTGTTTATATAGTGGATTGTGTTGATGAATTTCTGAATATTGAACCATGCCTGCATTCCTGGGAAGAAGCCTACTTGATCATGATGGATGATCATTTTGGTGTGTTCTTGGATTCATGTTGTGAGAATTTTATTGATTATTTTTGCATCAATATTCATAAGAGAAATTGGCCTGAAGTACTGTTGCTTTGTTGGGTTTTTGTGTGGTTTAGGTATAAGTGTAATTGTGGTTTCATAGAAGGATTTGGTAGTGCTTCATTTGTTTCTATTTTTTTGGAATAGTTTGGATAGTATTGATATGAGGTATTCTATGAAGGTCTGATGGAATTCTTTACTACCCATCTGGTCCTGGGCTCCTTTAATAACTGCTTCTATTTCTTTAAGAGTTATGGGGTTGTTTAGATGGATTACCTGATCCTGACTTCACTTTGGTACCTGGTATTTGTGTAGAATATTCACCATTTCCACCAGATTTTCCAGTTTTGTTGAATATAGACTTTTGTAGTAGGATCTGATAATTTTTTTGAATTTTTTCATATTCTGCTGCTATGTCTCTGTTTTCATTTCTGACTTTTGTTAATTTACATTCTTGTCTCTGTGCCCTCTGGTTAGTCTGGCTAAGGGTTTATATATCTTGTTGTTCTTCTCAAAGAACCAGCTCCTGCTTTTGATGGTTCTTTGAATGGTACTTTTTGTTTCTATTTGGTTGATATCAGTCCTGAGTTTGACTATTTTCTGCCTTCTACTCTCCTTGGGTGTATTTACTTCATTTTGTTCTAGAGCTTTTAGGTTTGCTGTCAATCTGCTAATGTATTGTCTCTCCAGTTTCTTTTTTTGGAGGTACTCAGAGCTATGATTTTTTCTCTTAGCACTGCTTTCATTGTGTACCATAAGTTTTCATTAAATTCTAAAAGTCCTTAATATCTTTCTTTATTTCTTCCTTGACCAAGTTTTCTTTGAGCAGAGTGTTGTTCAACTTCCATTTATATTTGGGCTTTTTTGTTGTCATTTTTGTTGTTTTTGAAGACCAGACTTAGATATAGTGATCTGATAGGATGCATGGGATTATTTTAATCTTCTTGTATCTGTTGAGGCTTGTTTTGTGACTGATTGATTGTGACTGTGGTCAATTTTGGAGAAGGTACTGTGAGGTGCAGAGAAGAAAGTGTATTGTTTTGTTTTAGGATGTATACATATCTGTTAAATCCATTTGTTTCATAACTTCTGTTAGTTTCTCTGTGTTTCTGTTTCTCTGTGTTTCCATGATCTGTCCATTGATGAACTTGGGGTTTTGAAATTTCCCACTATTATTGTTTTAGGTGCAATGTGTGCTTTGAACTTTAGTAAGGTTTCTTTTATAAATGAAGGTGCCCTTGCATTTGGAGCATTGATATTCAGAATTGAGGGTTCATCTTGGTGGATTTTTCCTTTCATGTATATGAAGTGTCCTTCCTTATCTTTTTTGATCACTTTTGGTTGAATGTCAATTTTATTTGATATTAGAATTGCTACTCCATCTTATATCTTCGAACCATATGATCGGAAAGTCGTTTTCTAGCCTTTTGCTCTCAGGTACTGTCTGTCTCTGAGGTATGTTTTCTGTATGCAGCAAAGTGCTGATTCTTCTTTATGTATCCAGTCCTTTAGTCTATGTATTTTTATTGGGGAATTGAGTCATCGATGTTAAGAGATATTAAGTAATAGTGATTTTTGATTCCTGATTCTTGTTGTTTGAGGTGGAATTATGTTTGTGTGTCTCTCTTCTTTTTGTGCTGTTGCAAGGAGATTACTTTCTTGTTTTTTCTAGGGTGTACTTTCCCTCCTTGTGTTGGAGTTTTCCATCTATTATCCTCTGTAGGACTGGAATTGTAGAAAGATAAAGTATAAATTTGGGTTTTTCATGGAATATCTTGGTTTCTCTATCTATGTTAGTTGAGAATTTTGCTGGATATAGTAGCTTGGGCTGGCATTTTTGTTCTCTTAGGGTCTATATGACATCTGCCCAGGATTTTCTGACTTTTATAGTCTCTGGCGAGAAGTCTGGTGTAATTCTGATAGGTCTGCTTTATATGTTATTTGACCTTTTTCCCTTACTGCTTTTAAAAGGCTTCCTTTGTTTTGTGCATTTGGAGTTCTGTAGGCTTTTTGTATGTTTATGGGCATTTTTTCTTTAGGTTAGGAAAGTTTTCTTCTATAATTTTGTTGAAGATATTTATTGCCCCCTTAAGTTATGAGTCTTCTCTCTTTTCTATACCTATTATCCTTAGGTTTGATCTTCTCATTGTGTCCTGGATTTCCTGGATCTTTTGGGCTAGGAGCTTTCTGCATTTTACAATATCTTTGACAGTTGTGTCAATGTTTTCTATGGCATTTTCTGGCCCCGATATACTCTCTTTTATCTCTTGTATTCTGTTGGTGATGCTTGCACCTATGACCACTGATATCTATCTCTAGGGTTGTCTCCCTTTGTGCCTTCTTTATTGTTCCTATTTCCAATTTTAAATCCATGATGGTTTTGCCCATTTCCTTCCCCTGTTTGGTCATGTTTTACTGTAATTCTTTAAGCAATTCTTTAAGAGTTTTTTGTGTTTTCAATTTAACTGCTTCTATTTGTTTGCTTGTGTTATCCTGTATTTCTTTAAGAGTTATTTATATCCTTCTTAAAGTCCTCCATCATCATCATAAAATGTTATTTTAAATCCTAATCTTGCTTTTTCAGTGTGTTTGGATATCCATCATTTGCTTTGGATGGAGTTCTGGGCTCTGATGATGCCACATAGTCTTGGTTTTTGTAGCTTAGGTTCCTCTGTTTGCCTCTAGCCATCAGTTTTTCTCTGATGTTGGCTTTTCTTGCCAGCTCTGAAAGTGGTTTGGCCCTCCTGTAGGCCTGTGTGTCAGCATTCCTCTAGACCTGTTTACTCTCAGCCCAATCTGGGAACATAGAGCTCTGCTATCAGGTGTGTAAGTGCTCTTGGTGACTGACTTTCAGCTCTGGGTACAGGTAGAAACCTGAGGTCTAGGGGGCACAGAGGGCACTAGGTGATTTCCTCTTGGGTCAGGAATGTGGGGAGAAAGTATTTGTCTCCTTCGGGTTCTCAGGAGTGTCCCCACTTCTGAGGGTTCACCTCACTCCCTTGATGTCTTTTTTCTTAATGGGGATTTGCCACATTTTCTTTATCCACTCTTAAGTCTAGGGCATCTGGTTTTTTTCCAGTTTCTAGCTATTGTATAAAGCTTTTGTGAACATAGCTGAGCATGTGTCCCTTTGGTATAGTGAAGCATCATTTGGGTACATACCTAGGAGTACTATAGCTTGGTCCTCTGTCGAAATTCTCCCAATTTTCTGATGAAAAATCAAAACCAAATTGATTTCCAAAATGATTGTACCAGTTTGCACTCCTACCAGCAATGGACATGCTCCTTTTTCTTGATATCCTGGCTACCATGTGCTGTCATTTGAGTTTTTTTTATCTTAGCTATGCTGACAGTTGTTAAGATAGAACCTCAGAGTCATTTTGATTTGCATTCCCTGATGATTAAGGATGTAAACCATTTCTTTAAGTGCTTCCAGACCACTAGATAATCTTTTGTTGAGAATTTTCTGTTTACCTTGGTACCACATTTTTCATTGGGTTATTTGGTTTGTTGTGCCTAATGTCTTGAGTTCTTTATATATTTTGGATATTATTCTTCTGTAGGATGTAGGGCAGTATAGATCTTTTCCCAAACTGTAGGGTGCTGATTTGTCTTATTGACTATTCCTTTGTCTTGCAAAAGCCTTTCAGTTTCATGAGGTTATATTTATTAATTTTTGATCTTAATACCTGAGCACTAATTGCTGTTCTGTTCAGTAATTTGTTTCCTGTGCCAATGTGTTCAGGGAATTTCTACTCTTTTTCTTCTATTAGATTTAGTATGTCCAGTTTTAGATTGAAGGTTTTGATCTACATAGACTTAAGCTTTGTACAGAGTGATAAATATGGATCTATTTACACTCTCCTACATGCATCCACTTAAACCATCTCCATTTGTTGACGATGCTTTCTTTTTTCCATTGTATACTTTGGCTGGTTCTTTGTCAAAAATAAAGTGTACATAGGTTTTAGGTTTTATTTCTGAGCTTTTGATTCTAATACACTAATCAACTGCCTATTTCTATGCTAATAGCAAGCATTTATTATTTGTTGCAGAAGTAGTACAGCTTGACATTAGAGATGGTGATACCTTCAGAAGATCTTTGATTTTACAAAATTGTTTAAGCCATCCTGGGTTTTCTCTTTTTCCATATGAAGTTGAGAGTTGCTTTTTCAAGGTTTGTTAAAAAATTGTTTTGGAATTTTTATGGAAGTTTCATTGAATCTGTACATTGCTTTGTAAGATGAACATTTTTACTATGATAATCCTACTGACCCATGACCATGGGAGATTTTTTTTCCATCTTCTGATATCTTCCTCAATTTCTTTCTTCAGCCACTTGAAATTCTTGTCATATAGGTCTTCCACTTGCTTGCTTATAGTTACAACAATATATTTTATATTACTTGTTGCAGTTGAAAAGAGTGTTGCTTCCCTAATTTCGTTTTTCAGCCTGTTTATCATTTGTATAAAGGAAGGCCATTGACTTTTTGGGTTAAGACATGTTGTTGGTTCCAGACATGTTGTTGGACATTTTCAGCTATAGGGGTTATGTGGTAGAATTTTTGGGGTCAGTTATAGTATAATATGCAATGTTTTGACCTTTGTCTTTCTAATATAACTCCTTGATGTCATTTAGTTGTCTTATTGCTGTAGCTAGAACTTCAAGTACTAGTACTATGTTGAATAGATATGGAGAAAGTGGGAAGCCTTGTATTATCCCTGATTCCTTTGGCATTGCTTTAAATTTTTTCCGTTTAATTTGATTTTGGCTATTTGCTTGCTGCATATTGCCTTTATTATGTTTAAGTATGTACCTTGTATCCCTGATCTTCCCAAGACTTTTAACATGAAGGGGTGTTGAATTTTGTCATAAGTAAGTGTTCCTAGCATCTAAAACTATGGTCATGCTGGTTTTTTTTTTCAGTTTGTATACGTCAATGGATTCATTTATTGAACCATCCCTTTCCCTCGGATGAAACGTACTTGATTTGATCACAATGGATTATGATTTTGATGTGTTCTTGGTTTGTGAGTATTTTATTGAACATTTTCATCAATATTTATAAGAGAAATTTGTCTCAATTTCTCCTTGTTGAGTCTTTGTGTTGTTTAGTTATCATAGTGACTATGGTCTCATAGCATGGGTTTGAAAAATCTTCCTTCTGCTTCTATTTTATCTAATATTTTGTTTTTTGGTTTTTTTTTTTTTTTTGGTTCTTTTTTTTTCGGGGCTGGGGACCGAACCCAGGGCCTTGTGCTTCCTAGGTAAGCACTCTACCACTGAGCTAAATCCCCAGCCCCTATCTAATATTTTGAAGTTTATTAGTATTAACTTTTCTTTGTTTGGTGGGTAGAATTTTGCCCTTCCAGAAACCATCTGGTCCTAGACTTTTGAGGTTGAGAGACATTTAATTACTGCTTCTATCTCCTTAGGGGCTATAGGACTATTTAGATAGTTTATTTGATCTTGATTTAACTTTTCTACGTGGTATCTGTCAAGAAAATCATCCATTTCATTTAGATTTTCCAATTTTATGGAGTACAGGCTATTGATATGGTTCTTTGATTTTCCTTAGTGAATGTTGCTATCTCTCCATTTTCATTTCTGAGTTTGATAATTTAAATACTGCCTTATTCATTTTACTTAGTTTGGCTAAGGGTTTATCTATCTTGTTGTTTTTCTCAAAGAACCAGCCTTTGGTTTCATTGATTCATTGTATTGCTCTCTTTGTTTCTAGTTTATTGATTCCAAGCTGAGTTTGATTAATTCTTGTTGTCTAACCCTCTTGGGTTTGTTTGCTTCTTTTTTCTAGAGTTTCCACTTATGCTTAAGTTGTTAGTAAGAGATCTCTCCAATTTCTTGCTCATCTAGCAACTTAAAAGCACACCTGAAAGCTAAGCTCTAGAAACAAAAAGCAAACACTCCCAAGAGGACTTGACAGCACGAAATAATCAAACTCAGGTTTGATGTGTGATTTTAGGCTTTAGATGTTCCTTTTATCAATATAGTTACCCTTGGATTTGGGGCACACATGTTCAGAAGTGATATGTTATCTTGGTGGATTTTTCCTTTGATGAATATGAAGTGTCCTTCCCACCTCTTTTAATTATTTTGATTGAAAGCCTATTTTGCGAGATATTAGAAGGGCTACTCCAGCTTGCTTCTTGTATCTACTTATTTGAGCACTACATGATGTGCCCTGAGTTGTTTTAAGCACTTGATTAAAGCATTTGCTGCTCATGGGCAAGAAACAGACGTAAAATCTTCAGAAACCCACGTAAATGCTAATAGGTATGATAACCTGCCTGTAAATCCAGCCTGGAAAAGCTGAGAAAGTGGGCCACCAGAATGAGCTGGTAGAGATCTCTGAGTTTGACTGAGAGCACTCCTATAACTTAAAATAATAGAAGAGCCATCATGCCATTAATGTCAGGGCTTGACATGAACCTGCACACATGCGACACACACACACACACACACACACACACACACACACACACACACAAACACAGATTTGAAAGGAGACACCTAACCATTTGTTATTGCCTACTGCTCAAATTTGTACCTGGGGTTCATATATAGTTATTTTATATTTACTCATAAAAACTGGTCCCGAGTTTCCGAATAAAGAATATTTAGATATCACTTACATTCACTGCCTGAACTGCCAATATTTACCAACAACTAAACCATAACAATTGTTTCATGGCTGTATTGACTTATATCAGCTCAATCACAAACAAATAAATGTAACAGAAATGTGTGTTTGCACTGTACAATAGATGACAAATTAATTTCTAAAATTATATGACATTAAAATTTATAGTATGGAATCTGTGCCTTCTTCCCATGCAGATCAGTCACTTGTCTGCCCATCTGAAGGCCCCACAGTCTGAAGCTCTCCCAGGAGATCTGCTACAAACAGGGTCACAAGTCTCCAGGAAAACCAAATGGATTTAATATATATATATTCACTCTAAAAAAATACCTTCTTCTTAGTACTTCATGGTACTTTCTCCAAAGCTGATCATATAATTGGTCACAAAAAAAACTTCAACAGACACAAGAAGATTGAAATAATCCTATGCATCCCATCAGATAACCACAGACCAAGTCTGGTCTTCAATAACAACAAAAACAAGAAAAACCCTACATACTCATGAAAAGTAAACAACTCTCTACTCAGTGAGAACTTGGTCAGGGAAGAAATAAGGAAAGACATTAAAGACTTCCTGGAATTCAGTGAAAATTCTGACACAGCACACTATGAATTATGAGTCAGCAAAATTCATAGCACTAAGTGCCCTGGCAAAGAAATTTGAGATATCCTACAATAGCAACTTAACAACACACCTGAAAGCCCTAAAACAAAAAAATAGGTAAGTACAGCTCTTGTGGTAAATATTAAAAAATCAGTAACCTTTTATCTTGTGCTAGCACCAGCATTGTAGAGCCAAATGGCACTACCGGGTACTTTTATATCAAGGGCTCCATGCTGCCCCCATGTACTATCAGACCCATGCAGTCTGTGAGGTGTTCCAGCCTGGTGCCTTGCCACACTAGTCCCTAGTGTTACTTCCAGCACCAAACGACCATATGGAATCAACCATAATTTATCTCTGCTTAGTATCTCTCCTACGAATACTCTGGTTTCAGCTACCCAGCAAAATCAGTGCTCTAGAAGTCCAGCAGAGGCTGGCCTATTGCAGCTTCCTGCCATAGACTCTGCCTACACTCTCTGCAACTGCTTCCTGAAAGTTAAGGTATAAACTCCTAACTACATTGTGAAATCAAGACTCAATATAATTTAATGATCAGATTTATTTGCTAAATTCTCAGTCCACAATACATCCACACAATAAACTCACAACTAAATAATAAAGATATAAACCACCTACCTAGATAAGATAAATTGACCTATAGAAACTTATCTCTTTAGAAATATACATAACTACTTAGGGACATTTAAGACCATCCAGATCTGGGTCTTCCTTCTCTGTCTCCATCTTGATTTCCTTGTTTTTCCTTCTCTCTTGCCTTACACAAACTTTGTCCCTACCTTACATTTTTTTCATGTCCATTCATGGCTTTGACCTAACTTGTGCCAGCCCTCACCTGCATATAGACATCAACCTACACACCCCCAAGAGAAATAGACAGCAGGAAATAGACATACTCAGTGTTGAAATAAATAGAAACAAAGAGAATAATACAAAGAATCAACAAAACCAAAAGCTGGTTCTTTGAGAAAAATCAACAAGATACATAAACCAGCTAGCCAAACTAACTTAAGGACACAGAGGAAGTATCCAAATGAACAAAAACAGAAATGAAAAAGAAGACATGAGTATCTGTGGAAATTAAAAAAAAATCATCAGATCCTAACACAAAAGCCTATACACTCAGTGAAACTGGAAAATCTAGAAGAAATGGATTATTTTCTAGACAGATACCACATACCAACGTTAAATCAAGGGCAGGTAAACTATCTAAAGAGGCTCATATTCCCTAAGGAAATAGAAGAAGTAATTAAAAACCTCCAAACCAACAGCAGCAGCAGCAGCAGCAGCAACAACAACAACAACAACAACAACAACAACAACAACAACAACATCAACAAGAAGCCAGGGCCAGAAGACTTTAGTGTGGAAGTCAACCAGACCTTCAAAGAAAACCTAATACTAATACTCCTCAAACTATTCCATAAAATAGAAATAGAAGGAACACTACCTAATTCATTCTATGAAGCCACAGTTACTTTGATACCTAAACCACACAAGGTCCCAATAAAGAAAGAGAATTTCAGACCAATTTCACTTATCAGTGCAAAAATGCTCAATAAAATTTTAGCAAACTAAATGAAAGAATACATCAAAATTTTCATTTACCACACTCACATAGGCATCATGCCAGGGATGCAAGGTTGGTTCAATATTATGAACACCCATTAACTTAATCCACTATATAACAAACTCAATGAAAAAAAATCTCATGATCATCACATTAGATGCTGTAAAAGCATTTGACAAAATACAACACCCCTTTATGTTAAAAGTGTTGGAGAGATCAAGATTTCAAGGACCATACTGAATCATAATAAAAGCAATATACTGCAATCCAACAGCTGATATCAAATTAAATGAAGAGATGCTTGAAGCAATTCCACTAAAGTCAGAGACAATAAAGGTTACCCATTCTCACCATATTTATTCAATATAGTAGTCGAAGTTCTAGCTAGAGCAATAAGACAAGAAAAGGAGAATATCAAAACATCACTATTTGCAGATGATATGATAGTGTACATAAGCGACCCCAAAAATTATACCAGAGAACTTCTTACAGCTGATAAACAACTTCAGCAAATTGGCTAGATATAAAATTAACTCAAATAAATCAGTAGCTTTATTTAATACAAATGATAAATGGGCTGAGAAAGAAATTAGGGAAACAATACCCTTCACAATAGTCACAAATAATATAAAATATATTGAGGACTTTAGCCAAACAAGTGAAAGATCTGTATGACAAGAACTTCAAGTATTTTTAGAAAGAAATGGAAGAAACCTGAGATAATGGAGGGATCTCCTGTGGGATGACATCTCAGGTGAGGCAGGTACAAGATAGAATGAGGACTGTCATTGGATGAGAAGGAAGCATGGGTGGGAGAAAAGTTTGATGAAAGGGGAGAAGACTGGAACAGAAAGGAGGAAGAGGGACGAGAGAGAAGCCATGGCAGAGAGAATGTGGAAGCTGACGTTAAGATTTCACTCTGTGTATTTACAGGTTGAGGGATGTTTGTGTATAGCGTGTTGTATGTGTAGGTGGGCAATTATATCTTATCAATTGGATCAGATGTTATTGTGTTGTGTGTTCTTTCTTGTAGTAATTTAAGTGTAAGAGAGTGGGTGGTGGCTGGGACACTGAGCTGCCACAGAATTAGGATGTATATTTCTGCCATGGTGGCAGTCTGCCTTGGGAACTGGATGGGTAGAGAGATTGTTGCCAGGCTTAAAGAGAAGCCTTCAGCAGTGTGATATGGGATGGAGCAAAGCAGGTGAGAGGCTTTGCTGACCGAGAATAAGGTATGTAGCAGACATCTTGGTGGCACTATGGTGCTGACCTAGAGTGGGTAAAAGTACTGTTTTATTTTTTATATTTTTATGGCAACAATCTCCTATGCTCATGGATTGGTAGTAACATAGTAAAAATGGCCATCCTACTAAAAGAAATCTACATATTCAATGTAATCCCCATCAAGATTCCAGCACAAATCTTCAAAGACATGGAAAGAGCAATTCTCAAATTCAAAGATATATATCTCCAATAAAAGAAAAAATAGAAAAAAACAGGATAGTGAAAACAATTCTTAACAATAAAAGAACTTCTGTGGGAATTACCATCTCTGCCTTCAAGCTTTACTACGGAGCAGTAGTTATAAAAACTGCATGGTATTGGTACAGACAGACGGTTTCATTAATATATAGAATTGAAGGCCCAAAAATTAAACCATACATTTACAGACACTTTATCTTTGACAAAGAAGCCAAAAAATATACGACGGAAAAGCAAAATCATTTTCAATAAATGGTTCTGTTATAACTGGCAATCAGTATGTAGTGAAATGAAAATAGATCCATATTTTTCACCTTGCACAATGGTCAAGTCCAAAAGGATCATGGATCTAACATAAGAGTCTCAAGCTCATTGGCACAGGAATGGGGGTCCTAAACAGAACTCCAATAGCTTAGGCTCTTGGATTGAGATCAAGATCCTGAATTGATAGTTGAATTGAATTGAACATAGATCAAGAATTGCTAACTGGGACCTCATGAAACTGAAAAGCTTGTGTAACACAAAGGACATAGTAAATAGGACAAATTGGCAACCTACAGAATTCCAAAAAAACTTCACTAACCCCACACCAGATAGAGGGCCAATATCCAAAATATGTAAAGAACTCAAGAAGCTAACCTCCCAAAAAACAAACAAACCAATAAAAACATGGGGTATAGAGCTAAACAGAATTCACAACAGAGGAATCTTGAATGGCAGAGATACATTTAAAGAAGTGTTCAAAATTCTTATTGAACAGAGGAAATGCAAATCAAAACTTCCTGAGATTTTACTTTACACCAATCAGAATGGCTAAGATCAAAACTCAGGGGACAGCACATGTTGGCCAGGATGTGGAACAGAAGGAACATTTCTCCATTGCTGATGTGATTGGAAATTGTTACAAACACTCTGGAAATCAATCTGGAGGATCATCAAATAATTTAAAATAGATCCACCTGAAGACCAAGCTATACCACTCTTGGGCATATACCCAAAAGATGGTCCACCATATCACAGAGGCATTTGCTCCACCATGTTCATATAGGCCTTATGTGTGAGGAACAGCAGAAGGTATGGAAATATGCAAACTGGGGGGTGGCAGGTGGGGGAATCCTCTAGAATATATCAGGGACATGGGAGCTGACTCTCAGAACTCAAAGGAAAAAGCCAAACACTGGCTGGGGAGAGGGAAATTTTTGAGTCCACCTTCAGTAGAAAGACAGGGCATCAAAGGGAGGAATGGGGTTGTCATCGCACAGTCAAAAACACTGACCCAGAATTGTTCCTGTCTAAAAGAACTGCACGGACAAAAATTGAGAAGAGATTGAAGGAAAGGAGGTCCAATGAGCAGCCCAACTTGGGATCCAACACAACGGGAGGCTTCAAGATCTGACCCTCTTACTGATGCCTACAGATAGAAACCTGGCATGGCTGTCCTCTGCCCAGCAAACAGCTGAATGAGACAGAAACAAATACTTATACCCAACCATTGGATTGAAGTTGGGAAAGGCTGGAAGAATCTGAGAAGGGTGACCCCATAGGAAGAACAGTGATTTCAACTAACCTGGACCCCTGCGATCTCTCAGATGCTGAGCAGCCAACCGGGCAGCATATACTGGCTGGTAGGAGAACTGGAACACGTATACAGCACAGTACTAACTGGTCTGGCCTTCGTGAGATAAGATGTACTTAGGGGAGTTTTGAGGCCCAAGGGAATATGGAGGCCTGGTCAGGGTGAGGTGGAGGGGGGGCATTCTCTAGGAGATGGGGGAGGGAGGAGGAGGATCAGGTTCTGGAACTGTGGGAGGGCAGACTGGGAGGGGGTAATGAGTGGATTGTAAAACAAATAAAGAGCAATCGAAGAAATATACAGTATGAGGATTTCCTTTTTGGATACTACTAGTTAAGTAGTAGTTAAAATTAAAATTATGTTCAACTAGAGACTTCCAGAAATCTACAGTACTATGTATAAAAAGAGAAAATGCAACAGAAAAAGAAACTCAACTATAAGTTTCGTCCAAAGAGTATTCCTCAAAATACAATATTTATATAGTATTTTAAAGTTTCTGTGATACTCTAATTTCTAAAAATGCTATGAAAATTGCTACTGTTAGTTCAGCACAGTTTGTTTTCATATGGTACATGTAAAGGAGGGTTTTTTAATGAATTCTGTTGATTTTGTCTACTCTATCTTTTTCCAGTATGTTAAATAATCACTTAAAAGTGCCAATCTACCAGACATACCACTTTGAATTCAATAATTAATATTTATAATAAAGCATCTATGAACTGAGCTGTATTTACCACAAAGATAAGGGGTCTAAATACATCAAAGCAACAGAATGCAGGATAATGAAGATAAATGTGAAAATGAATTTATGATGCAGAGAATGCTCTCCTGGATAGAAGAAACAAAAACATTCAAGTGTATTTGGAAAATGAAATGCCATATGTTAGCAATTCCAAGAAACAAGTTCCACATAATTTTAAACAGCTTTGAAGGAAGAATCAATTTTATAACTGGCTGCACTTCTCAATGCTGTTGGCTATTGAAGTCTTGGACTGGTTGTTATCACTTGACACCTGTTAAAGTATACTATAGAAAGTATATACATGAACATTTCCAGGAAGGAGGTTGGCATACCTGCCTTTATTACAAGAGTATGATATCTCTTGCCTTCACAGCTTCTTTGAACTTCAGGCAACACATGTAGAAAGGAAAATGGGGAATTCAATTATTTTCAACCTAAAATAATCATGCTGGAGAGTTGGATTTTTTCTAAAAGACACTTCATTAATATGTAAGGTAGGCACGTTAGTTTACATTCCATCATTATAACAAAATACCTGTCATGATTAATTAAACAGAGTAAAGTTTAATACTATGCTTTATGTCTAAGAAACCAAAGAAAGAGGGAGACAAGGACACAGACCACACAACCCTCTTCAAGGGTTAGTCCCAACAGCCCAAGGTGCTTCATCTGAACCCTACTGTGACATTCTTGATCACCGCCTAATAGCCCCATTCTGAGGACCGAGCCTCAACATAACATATGGACCTTTTTAGAATGAAAATAATCTCAAAACTATGAATGGGTAAATTTGTGAGAGTTCTCTGAAGAAGCTTAATCTTTCTGATAATAAAATAGCATCAGAGTATTTGATATCTCTTCATTTTAAATAGTCAAGAAACAGGATTGGAGAGAAGTTCCCTGTTTAGTAATGGCCCCCACTCTTTTCGAGAAGGCCTAGATTTGTGTACAACACCCGCAGCATGAAGCTCAAAATCACCTCATCTTCAGAACATTCAATGCCTTCTTCTAGACACTATCAGCACCTACATGAACCTAAATGCACCTGCATGCTCTCTCTCTCTCTCTCTCTCTCTCTCTCTCTCTCTCTCTCTCTCTCTCACACACACACACACACACACACACACACACATATACACACACACATACACACACACTCATATACATATTCTCATATGAATAAGTATTTAAGTGTACAAATGTACATTCTGTATGAAATATTCAATACACCATGCTGGTTCTGTTTAGACTAGAACTTTATAATATCCATATGAACAGTGTCTTTCTTTAGAAATTTTATAATTATTTACTAAAACAGTGATATTTTCTATCATGAAGGCATGTGTCCTCTAACTGACTGTTTTTCAGATGTTCATAGATTCTTTGAAGGTCTTTTAAGTCATCTACATATTGACTCAAATGATACTTTACCTGATCTATGGTTAATTTAAATAACTCTTTTAAAGTGTGTGATGGTCATATGCTGCTTATAGTGAAACAACAATGCCAAAAAGAATGTTAAGTATCAATTCTTTAAGTAGTTGAAATCGTGTTTTCATTAGGGTTTTACTGCTCTTAACAGACACCATGACCAATGCAAGTCTTATAAAAGGCAACATTTAATTGGGGGTAGCTTATAGGTTCAGAGGTTCAGTCCAGTATTTCAAGGCAGAGACATGGCAGCAACCAGGCCATCATGGTGCAGAAGAGTCTGAGAGTTCTACATCTTCATCTGAAGGCTACTAGTGGAAGACTGTTTTCCAGGCAGCTTGAATGAGTGTATTAAGCCCACACTGACAGTGACACACCTACTTCCACAAGGTCACAATTCCCAACAGTTCTACTCCCTGGGCTAAGCATGTACAAACCATCACAAATCACATCATAACTTTTGTTATGTGATGTGTTACATCACATATATGAATTTCCTTTGTAAACTGTGATGAGAATTTTGTAGTTGATAGCTTTGAGGGATTGAAAGATTGAAGTTTTTTCCAGATTTTTTCCTAATTTTTCTTCTCCTTTTTCATTAAATGTTGGTTATGCTGCATACAGTTCAGTTGAATAGTAGAGAATGTTAACTTCTATAATACAAGCATTACTTTCAAAGTTATTAGATATGTTCTTTTCTTTTAATAAATAAGCATCTTTAACCTTTTACTACAGAAAGTTATTGAAAATAAAAATCCTACCATATATTAAAAGACTTAAGCTGCTGTGCACTGTTGCTGTAAAATCCATCATCTTCACTGTGGAAAACAATGAATTAACACAAGTGCCTCCAAAAAGCCATTCTGTTACAACCCCTTCTTCTCCAATAAAAATTCTGAGTCTCCAAAACGAAAACCAAACAAATCTCAAAACATTGTGAGGCTCAGGGTACCTCTCAGAGAACTGAGGCTTATAAAGTGTAGCCTTGCTAGATTTATTGGTAATTTTAAGTAAAAAGAGACATTTATGTTTCTCCTTTGAAAAGTGGAGGAGGGAGTGCTGGAGGGGCTTGGTGTAGAGGAGGTGCTGATATTAAAGTGAATAAATAATTAACCAAAAAAGAAAATTATGAACCTTGGTGATTAGGATTTCTTTCTGCTAAGCCAATACTATTTCTTCATTGGTAATGTCTGAACTCAAACATTCTCAGTAAGAATAGTATGAGTAACCTTTAAAATTATGTATAAAACATATAAAAACAAAAGGTATTTTTCTTTTCCACAACATTTTCTCATTAATGTCAAGTAGCCAATCTTAACATTTTGTGATTAAAGATGGAACAAAGATATTTTAATGATTGGGATGGCTGCATCCTTCAAAATCTGCATCATCTTAAAATCATCTCTTTTTTTTCCCCATCTTTATTAAATTGGGTATTTCTTATCTACATTTCAAATGTTATTCCCTTTTCCCGGTTTCCAGGCAAACATCCCCCTAACCCTCCCACTCCCCTTCTATATGGGTGTTCCCCTCCCCATCCTCCCCCCATTACCGCCCTCCCCCAACAATCCCATTCTCCGGGGGTCCAGCCTTGGCAGGACCAAGGGCTTCCCCTTCCACTGGTGCCCCTACTAGGCTATTCATTGCTACCTATGCACTTGGAGCCCAGGGTCAGTCCATGTATAGTCTTTGGGTAGTGGCTTAGTGCCTGTAAGCTTAGGAGGGGATAGGGAGGAAAAGTTTAGAACAGAGACTGAAGAAATATTCATTCAGAACCTGCCCCACATGTGGCCCATACATGTACAACCACCAAACTAGGTAAGATGGATGAAACAAAGAGATACAGACTGACAGGAACCGGTTGTATAGCTCTCCTGAGAGACACAGCCAGAATATAGCAAATACATAGGCAAATGCCAGCAGCAAACCACTGAACTGAGAACGGGACCCCAATAGAAGGAATCAGAGAAAGGACTGAAAGAGATGAAGGGGCTTGAGATCCCATATAAAATCATCACTTTATAATACTCTCTCATAAATAAAATTTACAGAGAAATGCTTAGAACATGTTAGTGTCTCTGTGCCAATAAGCCAGCCAGAATAATGAGCCAGTTATTTCATTTTGAAACAAAGGGTCTTTCCAATTTTTTGCTGATGTTGGCTACAACTAATAATACTCACTTCTTTGCTACAGCTTAGAAATGAAGTGCTGACATTGGCTACAACTATTAACACTCACTTCTCCTCTACGGCTCAGAAATGAAGTCAGAATTTGATTTTATTTAACTATCGAGCTCAGTAGAATGTGATGAAATAGATATTTTAAGTAATGACACAAGTGCCTAAAGTCCTCCCACCATCAGGAAAGCTTCCGGGAGTCAGACCATGGGGCTTCCAGATTATATTGTTAAATAAAACAATGCAGGGGGACTCCTACAAAAAAAATCCTGGTGCTGCATCATTATGATCAGGAAAAGCTGACCGCAGAGCAGTTTCATGTGGAGACATGTGATTTGGTGGTGGGAGGAGAAGACGGGCATGATTTATGAACAATCATCTACTTTGAGAACAGACTCAAGAGGATCAATGATAGTAGCCAAAAGTGATGTCAGGCCCCTCACTCCAAAATGACTGTCCTCATCTGGACATGGAGGAACAGTGTTGAATTTGAGAATAATGATACCAGCACTTTCCGCACAGAAGAGCTACAAAAGCAAAAGCTACTATTTTCTCTGTGGAAAATGATACCAGAGCAAATAACACCACAGCAGACATAAGACACTTATCTGGGTCACCAACCACCATATGATTTGGTTTAAGGTCTGTTTTACAATATGAAACTCATGCCTGGTATTGTAAATTAGAAGGTTATTCATAGGGAAGAACATATAATAGTCATTTTGCAAACTGTTTTCTAAATGTGTATCTTTATACTTATTAAAAGCAGCTCTATGAGGTCATCACAGATGCTTCTTTGCTCAATGGATTGCAATTAATACAGACTTACAGCTGGGCAAAGGAAAGCTCTTAAGTGTTTGCAACCTGCTTAGCCACAAACGGGAAATTTATATTACATACTCTCTTGAAAGACTTAAGAAACATGTCAGAAGAGAGGTCAGAAATACAGTAAGAGCCAGATGTCAACAATGACTTGAAGGAAAATGTTTCTGGACATGGCAGGACTATTGCTCTTATGAACTCAAAGCTACTGCTTTGCAGTTTTTCCATGAGATCTGCCAAAGACAAAGACAATCAGCATTTCAGCATAGATTGGGGAAGAATACAGCATCTTCATTCCTAAGAAGCTGTTGGTAATTAATTCCAAGGGGAGGAAGAATCTGTTTTCTTCAAGGGTGTGGTCTCTGAGAAGTTGACCATGCTCCATGACATGACCCCACACTCATATGCGTATGAGCAGTTCTAAAGCCTCAGTGGGCTCATAAAACAGAAGATGTGGGTCTTGGTTTTACTGCAGGTGGTGGCTATATTGATCAGCTGATGGCTGTGTTGATGTCCATGTCTTGTGTGACCACTAAATGTCATGAGATGTTCATGGTCTGCTTGCCACCTGAAGCCATCTTGATATTGATGAAGTACGTTGCTACTGGGTGCCATATTGATATTGATGAGGTACATTGCAACTGGGTGAATGGCCTGCATCCACCTCTGTATCTGCCAGGCTCTGGCAGAGCCTTGTCTCTGGGAGACAGATATAACAGGCTCCTGTCTACATCCACAACATTTTCAGAATTTGGTTTCTGTGTATGGGACGGATCCCCAGGTAGGGCAGTCTGAATGACCTTTCCTTCAGTTCTTCAGTCCACACTTTGTCTCCATATTTCCTCCTGTGAGTACTTTTCTTCCCTCTTCTAAGAAGGGCTGAAACATTCACACTTTGGTCTTCCGCCTTATTGAACTTTGTGGTGTGTGAATTGTATCTTGGGTATTCCAAGCTTTTGGGCTAATATCCACTTATCAATGAGTACATATTATGTGTGTTCTTTTGTGATTGGGTTACTTATGCTCTATGATCACGAATTGACAAATGGGACCTCATAAAATTGCAAATCTTCATCTCTTCTCCTTTCCTGCATTGTGCGTGCTGTGCCTGATTCAGATTCTCACCATGTCTTCTCACAAAACTTTCAAAAATCAAGCGATTCCTGGAAAAGAAACAAAAGTAAAATCGTCCTATTTCTCAATGGATTCAGATGAAAACTGGTAACAAAATCAGGTACAACTCAGAGAAGACACTGGAGGAGAACGAAGCTGGGTCTGTAAGGAGTCACACTATGAAGTGCGATCGTCGATCAGTCTGACCAGATGGATTTAAATATTTTTAACCTGGAGACTTGCTTGTGTCTGAATTAGAGTGTTTGTGCAGTAATAAAATTTGAACCTTTCAAAAAAATTGCAAATCTCCTATACAGCAAAAGACACTGTCATTAGGACAAAACAACAACCAACAGATTGGGAGAAGATCTTTACCAATCCTACATCCAATAGATGGCTAATATCCAAGGTATACAAAGAACTCAAGAAGTTAGACTCCAGAGAATCAAATAACCCTATTTAAAAATGGGGTGCAGAGCTAAACAAAGAATTCTCACTGAAGAATATGCAATGGCCGAGAAGCATCTAAAGAAATGTTCATCATCTTTAGTCATTAGGGAAATGCAAATCAAAACAACACTGAGATTCTACCTCACACCAGTCAGAATGGCTAAGGTCAAAAACTCAGGTGACAGCAGATGCTGATGAGGATGTGGAGAAAGAGGAACACTTCTCCATTGTTGGTGGGATTGCAAGCTGGTACAAGCACTCTGGAAATAGGCCTGACTGTGCCTCAGAAAATTAGAAGACCCAGCTATAACACACCTGGACATACACACACAAGATGATGCTACATATAGCAAGGACACATGATTTACTATTTTCATAGCAACCTTATTTCTAATAGCCAGAACCTGGAAAGAACCCATTTGTCCTCCAATGGAGGAATGTATACAAAAAATGTAGTACATTTGTACAGTGGAGTACTAGTCAACTATTAAAAACAATGACTTCATGAAATACTTAGGCAAATGGAGGGATGCCATGGAATTGATGACATCAGACTCATAGTTGATAAAGAGGGAGATAGAAGGCTTCTGTGATAATCCTTCCCATAGAAGTAACAACCTAGACAGAATGCCGTTGAAAAGAACTTCTAAAAACCGTGATGAGGATTTTGAAATGTAGCTCTCCACAATTGGTGGCTTCTCACAGGAAATTCAGTTTTTTTTTTAATAAGGCCTGCTCAATAGAAGTTTGACCATGGTATAGTGAGTATATGTGCAACAGAATTGGACTATTTTTACTTTGTTTTATGTTGTCCTTTCTTCCTTCCTTCCTTCCTTCCTTCCTTCCTTCCTTTCTTTCTTTCTTTCTTTCTTTCCTTCCTTCCTTCCTTCCTTCCTTCCTTCTCTCTCTCTGTCTTTCCTTCTGTCTTCTTTTTTTATGTTGGAGAGGGAGTTCATTGGGTGGGGTAGAGCTTGGAGGACTGGGAAGTGAATGTGCTTGATGTTCATGAAGTGAAATTTCTGAATAATCAAATAAAATAATATCAAAAATAGAGAGAATATAAAGAACATGATGTTCATAAGCCTCATGGGGTGAATCTAGGAGGAGGTGAAGGGAAACTGGTTGAATGAATACGATGAAAATACATGATATCCTTGCACGGAATTCTCAAAGAATTAAATAAAAGCTATTTTTACATATTCTCTTAAAAATAAACTTTTCAAATGTGAAAGCATGAACTGGAAAAATATGAGGATTCAGTTAAGTAGGTTGAAGAACTTCAGGAGAGAAATGTTTGCACACTAAGCCATTTAATCCATATTTACTGAGTGTTTGCTGTGTGTCTGGTGCTCTTTGTGCTAGAGGTAGAGTTCAAAGCAAAGTACTTGTTGAACAGGTGCTCTGGAAGCACTATCATAGCATGATGGCCAGAGAGTCAGTGTATGTAAAATAAGAGCAAAAGAGGGCAATGAAACATAGGAAGTTTTAATAGGTAAGTGTAAATGTAAAGATATTTGTAAAGCCAAGAAGGTGTGCTCAGAGATGTTGATATTTAGGTAATGAGCTGAGGAAAATACAGGGAACCATGCATACATATGAGGGAACAACATTTTAGGCAGAGGTGACAGCAGTTGTAAAGTGTTTGTGTGTGGAACGTGTTCGCATGTTCTAGAACATCATGTGATAGAACAGTGTGTGTGTGTGTGTGTGTGTGTGTGTGTGTGTGTATCATCTGTCTGCCTGTCTGCCTGTCTGTCTATTTGTGTGTTTGGGATGCCACAGCTTGATTGGAAGGAGTATGTTGGGTATTAATAGGAAATGTTTTCAGAGGCTTAGATGGTGGCCAATTTCTAGTGGGGCCTCAGGGACATGGTATAAATTTGCTAAGAGTAAAAGATGTCACTGGAATTTGAAGCATGATGTGCTCATTACATCACCTGTAATATGAATAGTTCAGAAGGTGTGATGAATGGAGGAAGATGAAGAGTGACGTAGCTTCAGATTTTTCAGTAGAGAAATGGAGATGCTGGACTCATGAGGGTGACTTGGAAGTGATGGAAACATTAATTCTAAATGCCTTGTTTTTGTTTTTTATTTTGTTTTTTTAAAGCTAATCCTATTTGTTAATGGATCAGAAACAGAACGTGAAAAAAAAAAAAGACTCTAATCCTTAAGATTGCATCTCAGTTGCCGTAAATAATTAGCTAGACAACCGGAGAAGATTGAAAGATAATTAGATTTGGTGGTATTAGACTTACAGTTGGTAGCATGAAAACTTGTGCTATTTTTAGGATCTATGTGATAATTCCAATGATTTAATAGGTTATTAAAGCCCATAGATGAATAAGATCACTCAGAGACTGATTTTAGATAGGGAAGGGACAAGCGAAGGGCTTTTTCCCAAGGACTGTGTTTGGTGCACTTCAATACTGAGAGATAGGGAGACAGAGATGATAAGGAAGGCTACTGGAGGGTTGTCCTGGACAGAGAAAGCAGGCGAGTGTGTGTTTGAGCCAAATAGAAATGCTTTATGCAGTTACATGGGCAGAAAAATAAAGTACAGAGGAAGGAGATGCAGAGAGAGAAAAGACTGCTTTAAATTCAAGGAAAATAAATTCTCAGTGGAAAACATGGAGTGCAAAGATGATGTGTACTTCTTCTTCCTTAGAAAGCAACAATGGGGCCTGCCATTTCCCACAATATCCCTGTGAAGGTCACCTGCAGCAAAATTACTTGAGATTTACATAACAGAACACATATTCTCAAATTCAATTTCTTTTAATACCACACGAGAATTTGCAACTTTGGAAACTCCCTGATGATTCACATTTTTTATCAATAGCATTTTGTTTGAAGGTAAAATAAAAGAGTGTGTCCCCAAGTATGTTGACAAGCAATATATGTAGTAGACCCTGAATTTGTAGACATGGGTTAGGAAACTCCTGGCTTCGGTACTCATGGTTTGTATATAAGGAACAGGATTTGATTATAACCCTATGCAGGGAATGGATTGCTTTACTTACAAACTTAATATAGCTTTCTGCCAAATCTATTAGAAAGCTCAAATTGAAAACATTTATTTTCCATTTCATTTGCATGCTCTGTAGCAGAGAAATCAAAACTTAAACTTTGCAATGCTTGCCATTGGTTTATATGTCCCTCTGAAGCATCCTTTGTCAAGTGCAGTATACTCATCATTCCTCTGCTTGTTATTGCATTGATTCAGTGATCAGGCTTGTCAGAAAAGATCCCTTTCTCTCTTGACCATAGCACACACACACATACACTTTTTTTGTATGCATATGTATGTGGATATGGACACTTGTGTGTATGCAATGTTTATTCATGTATGTGTTTGTGTGTGTGTGTGTGTATGTGTGTGTGTTTGTGTGACAGATAGATAGATAGACAGACAGACAGACAGACAGACAGACAGACAGACAGATAGATAGAGCATAACTATGGGTGACATTTCTCATTTGCTCTCTATTTTGCTTTGGGGACAGGGTCCCTCACTGGCTTCTGAAATACCAAGATGGCTAGATTAGTCAGCCAACAGACCTGAGTAATCTGCTTCCTTATTGGCATTACGAGCATAGGTTACCATGCCTAACTTTCTGTTTTAACATCTGTTCTGAAGCTAGAACTTAGCACTTTATGCCTGAGCTACCTTTCCAGTTTAACATTACACATTTCTGACATATTATAGCTGCAAAATATAAGCTTTCACCCTGGCCTACAAAAATCTATTCCAGAGTTCAATAGTTTGCCTGTCAGACAAAACCTTTTCTTTTCTCTTTAGGATTATGGCTGATTTTCACTGTACAGAGCTGGTCTACAAACAGTCAGTGTACACAAAAAATATAACTTGGCTAAGAAATATGAAAAAAAAAGCACCAGGTGAATTTTAGCTCAATAAATTCTGTTTGGACACAATGGCAGGAATTAAAAAAGGTGTTATGGGAAATCCCATGGGGGAGGAAGCTGGACTCTCAAAAGTGAGGACACTCCAAATAACTCAGAGGAGACAAATACTTTTTGCCCACATTCCTGACCCAAGAGGAAATCGCCTAGTGCCATCTGTGCTCCCTGGGCACAGGGACCTAGGAGCAGTCAGGGGCAGGACCCTTTGGGTTTCTGTTTGCAACTTGAGCTGAAAGCCAGTGATCAGGAGTCCCTACAAACCTGAGAACAGAGGTAAGACCAATTTTTCTGCTCCAAGCGAGCTGCCTGGTGGACTTGGAACACAAAAAGGCAGTAATCCTCTGGGACAGGACACTTCCAGTTTCTGGCTGAGCCCTGAACTGAATTAAACCAGTAGCACAGTTCCCTGCACCCAAATCCCGTGAGGGAGAGAGCTGGACCCTCAGTAGTGCTGACACTTCTGAGAGCACAGAGTAGACAACTACTTTCTGCCCACATTCCTGACCCAAGAGGAAATCGCTTAGTGCTATCTTTAATCTCTGGGCACAAGGACGTAGGAGCTGACAAGGAAGGCTCGTCCAGTTTCTGTCTGTGCCAAGAGTTGAAAGCCAGTCACCAGGACTGCCTACATACCTGAGAGCAGAGGTCTCTGTTCTCAGATGCTGCTGAAAGAAAACAGGTCTACAGGAGTGTTTACAAACAGGCCTACAGGAAGGCTAAGACACAAGACAAGCTAACACTAGAGACCACCAGATGGTGAGAGGCAAACTCAGGAACCTAAGCAATAGAAACCAAGACTACTTGGCATCATCAGAACCCAGTTCTCCCACCAAAGCAAATACTGAATATCTGAACACATTGGAAAAACAAGATTTGGATTTAAAATAACATTTTATGATGATGCTAGAGGACTTTAAGAAGGATATTAATAAATCCCTTAGAGAAATACAGGGCAACACAAGTAAACAGATAGAAGCCCTTAAAGAGGAAACACAAAAATCTCTTCAAGAATCCCTCAAAAATATACAGGAAAACACTACCAAAGAGGTGAGGGAAATGGACAAATCCATCCAGGATTTAAAAATGGAAATAAAAGGGC
This sequence comes from Rattus norvegicus, assembly GCF_021556685.1. Taxonomy (NCBI): domain Eukaryota; kingdom Metazoa; phylum Chordata; class Mammalia; order Rodentia; family Muridae; genus Rattus; species Rattus norvegicus. Next base: position 9,630,146 of record NC_141541.1, on the reverse strand, counting down.
TGGGGATTTAGCTCAGTGGTAGAGCGCTTACCTAGGAAGCGCAAGGCCCTGGGTTCGGTCCCCAGCTCCGAAAAAAAGAACCAAAAAAAAATAGAAAAATGGAAATAAAAACAATAAGGAAGCAGAAAGGGAGACAATCCTAAAGATAGAAAACCTAGGGTAGAGATCAGGAGTCATAGATGCAAGCAAATACAAGAGATAGAAGAGAGAATCTATGAGAGAATATACCATAGAAAGCATTGACACAACCATCAAAGATAATGTAAAACGCAAAAAGCTCCTAGTACAAAACATCCAGGAAACACAGGACACAATGAGAAGATCAAACCTAAGGATAAAAGGTATGAAGAGAGTGAAGTCTTCCAACTTAAGGGGCCAGTAAATATCTTCAACAAAATTATAGAAGAAAACTTCCCTAACCTAAAGAAAGATGTGCATACACATACAAGAAGTTTACAGAACTCCAAATAGATTGGACCAGAAAAGAAATTCATCCTGTCCCATAATAGTCAAAACATCAAATGCACAAAACAAAGAAAGAATATTAAAAGCATTAAGGGAAAAAGGTCAAGTAACATATAAAGGCAGACTTACCAGAATTAGAACAGACTTCTCATCAGAGAGTATGAAAGCCAGAAGATCCTGGACAGATGTCATAAGACCCTAAGAGAACACAAATGCCAGGTCAGGCAAATGTATACAGCAACACTCTCAATTAACATATATGGAGAAACCAAGATATTTCATGAGAAAACCAATCCAGCCCTACAAAGGATAATAGAAAAATCCAACACAAGGAGAAAAACTTCAAGCTAAAAAGGGCAAGAAAGTAATCTCCTTACAACAACACAAAAAGAAGAGAGGCACACAAACATAATTATACCTCTAAGAACAAAAATAACAGGAAGCAACAATCACTATTCCTTAATATCTCTTAACACCAAAGAACCCAATTTGCCAATAAAAAGACATAGACTAACAGATGGGATATGTAAAGTTGACCCAGTATTTTGTTGCATACAGGAAACACACCTCAGAGACAAAGACAGACATTACCTGAGAGTAAAAGGTTGGAAAAAAATTCCATGCAAATGGTCTGAAGAAACATGCTGGAGTAGTGATTCTAATATCAAACAAAATTGACTTTCAACCAAAAGTTATCAAAAAAGATAAGGAAGGACACTTCATATTGATCAAAGGAAAAAAAATACACCAAGATGAACTCTCAATCCTAAATACCTATGCTCCAAATATGAGGGCTCCTACATTCATAAAAGAAACTTACTAAAGCTCAAAGCACACATTGCACTGCACACAATAAGGGTAGGAGATTTCAGCAACCGACTCTCATCAATGGACAGATCATGGAAACAGAAATTAAACAGAGACATAGAGAAACTAACAGAAGTTATGAACCAAATGGACTCAACAGATATTTATAGAACATTTCATCCTAAAACAAAGGATTATACATTCCTTTTAGCACCTCATGGTATCTTCTCCAAAATTGACCATATAATCGGCTACAAAACAGGTCTCAATAGATACAAGAAAATTGAAATAATGCCATGCATCCTATAAGATCACCATGGATTAATTGGTCTTCAATAACAACAAAAATGACAGAAAGCCCACATATACATGGAATTTGAACAATGCTCTACTCAGTTATAACCTGGTTGAGGTGGAAATAAAGAAAAAAAATTAAAGACCTTTTTAGAATTAAATTGAATGAATTTTTTAATGAAAAGGAAGATATGAATATTGATGCAAAAATACTCAATAAAAATGGAAAGCACATCAAAATGATCATCCATCATGATCAAGTCGTCTTCATTTGAGGGATGCAGGGATGGGTCAATATATGGAAATCCATCAATGTAATACACTATGTAAAAAAAATCACTAAGACAAAGCCACAAGATGCTTATTAAGCATTTGACAAAATCAAACATCCCTTCATGATAAAAGTCTTGGAAAGATCAGGAATCAATGCCTGTACTTAAACATAGTGGAAGTAAAAAAAAAAAAACATAGTGAAAGTAATATACAGGAAGCCATTAGCCAACATTAAACTAAATGGAGAGCAACTTGAAGCATTACCACTAAAATCAGGGCCTAAACAAGGCCGCCTGCTCTCTCCCTACTTATTCAAGATAGTATTAGAAATCCTAGCTAGAGCAATCAGACAACAAAAGGAGGTCAAAGGGATACAAATTGGAAAGGAAGAAGTCAAAATATTACTATTTGCAGATGGTAGGATAGTATACTTAAGTGACCCCAAAATTTCCACCAGAGAACTACTAAGCCAGATGAACAACTTCACCAAAGTGATTGGGTATGAAATTGACTCAAACAAATCAGTATCCTTCCTCTACTCAAAGGATAAACAGGCTGAGAAAGAAATTAGGACAATGATACCCTTTACAATAGTCCCAAATACTATAAAATACCTCATTGTGACTCTAACCAAGCAAGTCACAGATTTGTATGATAAGAACTTCAAGTCTCTGAAGAAAGAAATTGAAGAAGATCTCAGAAGATGGAAATACCTCCCATGCTCATGGATTGGCAGGTTTAATATAGTAAAAATGGCCATTTTGCCAACAGTAATCTACAGAGTCAATGCACTCCCCATAGAATTTCCAACTCAATTCTTCATAGAGTTAGAAAGAGCAATTTGCAAATTCATTTGGAATAATAAAAAACCCACGATAGTAAAAGCTCTACTGAAAATAAAAGAACTGGGGCAAACACCATCCCTGACCTCAAGCTGTATTATAGAGCAACAGTGATTAAAAAAATGTATGGTATTGGTACAAAGACAGGCAGGTTGATCAGTGGAATAGAATCCAAGACCCAGAAATGAACAGGAGCTAAAACCATCCAATAGAAAAAAGGTAGCATTTTTAATAAATGGCGCTCGTTCAACTGGAGGTCAGCATGGAGAAGAATTCAATTCAACCCATTCTTATTGCCCTATACAAAGCTTAAACCCAAATGGATCAAGGACCTCCACATCAAACCAGATACTCTCAAACTAATATAAGAAAACATGGGGAAGTGCCTTGATCACATGGGCACTGGGGAAAATTTTCTGAACAAAACACCAATGCCTTATGCTCTAAGATCAAGAATCAACAAATGGGACCTCCTAAAACTGGAAAGCTTCTGTAAGGCAAAGGACACTGTCATTAGGACAAACCAGCAACCAACAGATTGTGAAAAGATCTTTATCAATCCTACATCTGATAGAGGGCTTATATCCAAACTCCAGAAAATCAAATAACCCTATTTAAAAATGGGGTACAGAGCTAAACACAGAATTCTTAGCTGAGGAATATCAAATGGCTGAGAAGTACCTAAAGAAATGTTCAACATCCTTAGTCATCAGGGAAATGCAAATCAAAGCTACCCTGAGATTCCATCTCATACCAGTCAGAATGACTGAGATCAAAAATTCATGTGACAGCAGATGCTGGCGAAGATGTGGAGAAAGAGGAACATTTCTCTGTTGATGGTGGGATGACAAACTGGTATAACCACTCTGGAAGTCAGTCTGGAGGTTCCTCAGAAAATTGGACATTCCACTACCTGAGGTCCCAGCTATTCTTCTCCTGGGCATATATCCAAAGATGATTCAACATACAACAAAGACACATGCTCCCCTATGTTCATAGCAGCCTTATTTATACTCGCCAGCAGCTGGAAACAACACAGATGCCCTTCAACAGAGAAATGGATAAAGAAAATGTGGTACATTTACACCGTGGCTAACTACTCAGCTATCAAAACAATGACTTCATGAAATTCATAGGCAAATGGATTGAACTACAAAATACCATCCTGAGTGAGGTAACCTAATCACAGAAAAACATATATGGTATGCACTCACTGATAAGTGGAGATTAGCCCAAAAGCTGGAATTACCCAAGATACAATCCACAGACCACATGAAACTCAAGAAGAAGGTTGACCAAAGTGTGGATGCTTCACTCCTTCTTAAAGGGGAAACAAAAACTATTCATAGAAGGGGATATGGAGGCAAAGTTTAGAGCAGTGCCCGATGGAACCGCTATTCATAGCCTGCCCCACATCTGCTCTATATATACAGTCACTAAGATTATATAAGTTTGACAAAGTTAAGAAGGGCATGCTGACAGGAACCAGATATAGATGTCTCCTGAGACACACAGCCATAGAATGTCAAATACAGAGACAAATGCTAGCAGCAAAACACTGAACTGAGAATGGAATCACCATTCGAGGAATTAGAGAAAGGATTGAAAGAGCTGAAGAGGCTTGCAACCCCATAGGAACAACAATGTAAATCAACAGTGCTCCCAGGGACTAAACCACTACCCAAAGACTACCATGGATTGACCCATGGCTCCAGCTGAAAATGTAGGGGAAGATGACCTTGTTGGGCACCAATGGAAGGAGAAGCCGTTGGTCCTGCCAAGATTGGACCCCCAGTGTAAGGGAATGTCGGTGGGACTGGAATGGGGGATGGATGTGGAGGGGAACACCATTATAGAAGAAGGGGAGCAGGAGAGAATAGGGGGCTTATGGACTTGAAACCTGGAAAGGGAATAACATTTGAAATGTAAATAATAAAATATCCAATAAAGAAATAAGAAGGTTGTTAGAATGTATAAGTTAGAAAATAAAATGTGTAGAGAACCTTAAGTTTTTATTTTCTACCATTGCCTTCCATGTACAGTCTTCCATAATTTGAAGATTGTTGTTTCACGCTATTATCTTTTTTTTTAAGTCAATAGGAAGTCTTTATTAGCCAGCTGGTTACTTCGCTGGGTGTTCAGGATACCGGTGTAGCACCAAGCCTTTCTCAGGGTGAGATTTGAAGAAGGAGGAGGAGGGGGAGGAGGAGGGGGGGAAGGGGAAGTGGAAGAGGAAGAGGAAGAGGAAGAAGAGGAAGAAGAAAAACAACAACAACAAGTCCTGAGTTGACGCACTTCAGTTAACAAGAACAATTAGTCAGATGCAGAATTACAGAAACCCAAAAGCAAGGCTAGCATATTTAGAGACTTTCCATAACCAAGGACTTTGATGAGTTAGGCCTTTGTTTTAGTTTTGGCAGGTGGTGCTATCTATGTGCTGAGATTTTTTTGGCTTGAATGGTGCTTCTTTCATGGAGCCAGTTGAGCTAAAGACTGGGTGTGTGATAAGGTCTGGGGAACTTCAATTTAAAATTATATATGTACATGAAACTAGATAAAGTGATGAGCGTTTTGTGCTGGTACTGATTAGAGTCAATGAATATAATTCATCGTGAATTAAAATTTAATATCTTAATTGCATAAAATCTATGGCTTTCCAGTCAGAGAAGAAGAAGATACAATATAAACAAAAGATATGCAAGGAGTGGGGGAAGATATCTGTAAAAATGGATGGGAACTAAAACATCTATAATACTACATAAATAAGCTAGGCTGTATTGATAATAATCTCATATTCATATGTGATATACATTATTTATCTGTTACCCCAAAGAACAGTAATTATCAAACTGGATAAAAAAAGATCCCCCTATATTCTGCTTTTTTTTGGTATATCTCTTCAGGGATTTTTTTTTTATTAACTTGAGTATTTCTTATTTACATTTCAAGTGTTATTCCCTTTCCCGGTTTCCGGGCAAACATCCCCCTAATCCCTCCCCCTCCCCTTCTTTATGGGTGTTCCCCTCCCCATCCTCCCCCCATTGCTGCCCTCCCCCCAACAATCACATTCACTGGGGGTTCAGTCTTAGCAGGACCAAGGGCTTCCCCTTCCACTGGTGCTCTTACTAGGATATTCATTGCTACCTATGAGGTCAGAGTCCAGGGTCAGACCATGTATAGTCTTTAGGTAGTGGCTTAGTCCCTGGAAGCTCTGGTTGCTTGGCATTGTTGTTCATAAGGGGTCTCGAGCCCCTTCAAGCTCTTCCAGTTCTTTCTCTGATTCCTTCAATGTGGGTCCTGTTCTCAGTTCAGTGGTTTGCTGCCTCTGTATTTGCTGTATTCTGGCTGTGTCTCTCAGGAGAGATCTACATCCGGCTCCTGTCTGCCTGCACTTCTTTGCTTCATCCATCTTGTCTAATTGGATGGCTGTATAAGTATGGGCCACATGTGGGGCAGGCTCTGAATGGGTGTTCCTTAATTCTAATAGTCTGCTATTAGTCCCCATGGCTTTAAACATTCTCTCTCTCTCTCTCTCTCTCTCTCTCTCTCTCTCTCTCTCTCTCTCTCTCTCTCTCTCTCTCTCTCTCTCTGTGTGTGTGTGTGTGTGTGTGTGTGTTTTAGGGTAGCTGTTGGCACATATAACCATGGTTTGTGTGTAGAGATTTGAGGACAATTTTGTGGAAATAAGTTTTTCATTGTATCATCTATCTTATACTGTGGTCTTGTGCCTTGAAATTTTGAATTTACAGATCTTCCAATGCAAAGTGTCACATCACTAGGTTTTAGCATGGCAAGTGTGGGGAAAACATTTGGAAAAGAATCTGTGTCTGTAGCAGCAATGACTAAGTTCACTGTGAGTCCTGATGCCTTTAAGGTTTCTTTGGAAACCTTATGAAACCTCTATGAAAAAGTAGTCTGATTACCACAGGTTATTCTTGTACTTCAGTGACACAAAAATCAACTTGGCTAAGAAATAAAAATGGGGTCCCTAATGGAGGAGTTAGAGAAATGACTGAAGGAGCTGAAGGGGTGTTTAACCCCATAGGAAGAACAACCTTATTAAACAACCAGACCCTCCAGCCTCTGATCACCATCCAAAGAGCACACATGGAGGGACCCATGGCTCCAGCTGCCTATGTAGCAGAGGACGGCCTTACTAGGCATTAACGAGAGGAGAAGCTTTTGGTCCTGTGACACCTCAATGTCCCAGTGTAGGGGAATGCCAGGGCAGGAAGATGGGAGAAAGTGGGTGGATGGGTGGCGGAACACTCTCAAAGAGGCAGGGGAGGGGGAAAGTAATAGGGGTATTCCAGCGGGGAAATTTCAGATTGGAAAGAGGATAATATTTGAAATTTAATTAAAGAAAATATCCAAGAAAAAAAAGAGAAAAAAGAAAACATCTAATAAAAGGGAAAAAAAGAAATATGAAATAAACTACCAAGTAGGTTTTAGCTCAATGAATTCTGTTAGGAAAGAATGGCAGGGATTAAAGGGGTTTTTATGATTTATACATTAGACAATATAATGGATTGAGTACCTTAAATTTTTATTTTCTACCATCTCCTTCCAAGTACTATCCTCCATGTTTGAAGGTTTTTGTTTCATGCTATTATCTTAGTTCTAATAGTCTGGTGTTAGTCCCCATGGCTTTACACATTTACTTAATTATTCATTTACTTTTTATTTATTTCTGTGACATAATGTTTATGCAATTACCTTTTGCTTGGTTCATGGGAGCTTCCTGAATGGAGTCCCAATATCTTACTTATTCCAATCTTAGTGTCTACTACCGAGTGCCTTCACTAGAGGACCCTAGGAACTTTATGTTTTAAGTGATATTTTACTTATTCTTTGGAAATTTTGTGTTTTTATCATAGACATTCCTCCTACATCCCTCTACCTCCCCAAAATTCCCAACCCATCATCTTCCCAGCATTATTATTGCTATTGTTTTTATTGTTATTATCAAGTCATGTATTTATTTAGACCAGGTGGGAAACTAAGCGTTTTGGTGAAAGATTTTTTTTTTTAGCAAATTCAATTTGCTAATCTTTTTTCCTGTACTTCCCTTTTGTAATATTTTTCTCAAAATATTGTTTTGTGGCCCAATAGCTATATATATTTACATTCCTATGTTTTGTTCTACTCTGCTGCTTTCTCCTCCAGGTCAGGAGTTTATTTTGGGTTTCTTCATTTGTCTGTTTCACTTCTCATATGCTGAATTTACAACGAAACCCAGGAACTGACATATCAGTTATTGGCCTGGTGTTTCTTACTGTGCTTGTCCCTGAATCATCTAGATGAAAACTCTTTAGTTGAAACTGTCTCTTTCTTCTGAAGCTTAGCAAGCCTGTTTTGGTTACAGACACATTCCTCCTTGCCAGGAGTCCTGGCGCTATCCTGCTTTGTACAGACAGACAATAGTTGCCTCCAGCCTGTTTCATGAAAAGCACCAAAGCCCTATTTGTTCTTAAATGTGGCTGCTGCTTTTGAAGTAAATAAATGCCATTGTCCTAGCTTCAGGTGCTCTAGCATGTTACCAGTTTTACATGCATGTTACCTCAATTGGTTCTAAGAATAAACACAGCATGCCACTAATTCTTCCTCACTGATGAAGAAACTGATGCTTTAAGAGACTGAATGCTCCCAGATTGAATGGATGGGAAGTGGCAGAATTGTGGCATGACTGAACTCAGTCAGTGGCAGAAATTTGCAATGAAATATTTGAATGAATATTATGCTCCAGCAATGATCTAAGACTATAGGTTTATAACTCATTTTATTTCAGTGAACACTTAGAGAAATCTATTATACTTATACGACAGATACAGTAATTAAGATTTACAGACATGCTTAAGGCTACATAACTACTCTACTGCAATGGTTTCAATAACATTGCTTAGAAATGCCTTCGGGTAAATGTAATTTTTGTTAAAAATTTGCATAGAGTATGCTAATTCTGATACTTCTATAAAGTCCAGAAATGTAGATGTAACCAAACTCAATCACTGAACATCTACAAAACTTCAACATATCAATTCTTTAAACTAAATAGATATTAAAAAAGTAAATTACCCAATCCACATAATTGCATGTTAAAATATATAACCTGAACTGAGGCAGATCATTTTAAACACACAGAACCTGGTAATCTGAACACTACAGTCATCAAGTGAAACATACTGTGCTTAAAAGAACCTCTTTCTTCCAGCGTAATGTCCTGAGTAAGGCATAGATATTACTGACTGACAGAGGGATAACCACAGAAAATAGAATACAAAACAGTGGAACCATTCCAGAAATAATATCAATATGCAGGTATCAAAACACAGAATTTGTGTGAGAGAAGTCTAGTATAAGGCGTAGTCTTTGGAAGATCATTCTTATGGTTGGGACACATGCCAGTCTCTGGCAGTTTCCTTTGAAAGTCATCAATAGTGATTGAAGCTATCTATACATATAGCAGAGAATATAAAAAGATCTCTCTATGCTTTCTGCCCAATTTTATTGTGAATCTGTAACTGCTCCAAAACACATTTTGAGAAATGGCTTAGTAGTTTAGAGTAATTGGGTCCTAGCAGTCACAGTTGCCAGCACTTAAGAAGATTCTGGGAATCTGGCGGCCTCTTTCAGCCTCTCTGGGCACATGTAGTTAAATACCCATACCTACCTATGTACATACATTCATGCACACAGCTAAAAATAAAATCTAAACAAAATCCTGCTCACATGATTTGCTTACTCCTATGATTTTTTTTATTATCTACTAACATACATGGTACTTGTATTCATCTAATAAGCATTTATTACATGCATATAATGTGAATATAATTCAGAATATTTAGAGAACAGAGATTAGAGCAAATGTACTTCACAAAGCTTATCTTCTAAGAACTGAGAGAGGGAAGGAATATAAAATATGCAGATGAGTACAAAATAAGAAATATCCCAAGAATAGCTAAAAATACAAAAACCCAACTTGAAAGAAAACATGGGAATAATATAGATAGGGTATGAGTATTTGTGTCTCCCCAAAATCGATATAGTTAAAATTTAAAACCTAATATAATATAATTTTAGAAAATTGTACTTTGAGGAAGTGATAGGCCTTGGGAATAAAATCTCTAAAACCAGAACCAATAGACTTTAAAAATATCATATTTCATTTAATTATTTTGTGTTCATATACGGCTTAGTATGTATGTAGGTGTAGGAGTATGTAGGTCAGAAGAGAGCTTGGAAGAGCTGACTGTCTCCTTTCACCATGTAGGTCTGGGGATTAGACTCAGGCTGTCAATACCACTTAACCATGTTGCCAATGATCTTGCAAATAATGGTCAGAGAAAGATGTCAACTGTCTATAACCTGCCAGATTCTAAGAAAACCAAACCACCTGTGAACCAGATAATGTACAGTGAACACTGAATTTAATTATGTGTTGATCTTGGATTCTGGCTTCAGAACTTAGTGCTATAAAAATTAAACCAAATGACAAGAGGAACTTTCTAAATAAAAAGAACACACAAAGCCAGGAATGGTAGTTGATAAGAAGACTAACATGGCACAAGTATTTTTCCAACTCAGAGCAGGAGACTGCTTTTTCTTTCAAAGGGGTTGCAAATAGAGTCTGGAAAGGGAAAGCAGGGGCAGGCATGTAGTGCAGAGGGCTGAGTGTTTGTGAAAGCTAAAGAAAGAGAACTTATGGAGGACCACACATGAAAGAAAAGGTGCAAGTATTAATTATCGCACACTAAGCAGAGAGAAAGCTAGTTTTCTTAACTCAGTACTGACTTCATCAGTTGATGCCATCTTCTGACTCCATTCTTTTTTTTTTTTGTAAAAAAGAATTTATTTTATTGGATATTTTATGTATTTACATTTCAAATGTCAACATCTAGTGTGTTGGGGGCCCTGGGTATGGTCGCAAACATCCAGGACACAGGAGATGCAGAGCAAAGGCAGAAGCAACTGCACGCAGTTGCAAGCTTTATTAATCCTTATATAGATATGAGTTATGCATTACCTCAATTTCCATTTTGGCAAGATACCATAAGATCGTTATTCCCACGATACCAGGAACAACTGAGGCAAGACTAAACAAAACTTCTTTTTAAAATATTTATATAACAATCACCCATCTTCCTATTATCAAAATGTACTTGCCATAACCCAGAGAGTATGAGAGCTGCTTCCACAGAAACAGGACACAGCAGAACAGAGTTTAAAGTGAGAAAAACATTTTTTTCTCAAGGGTGCCATTCCAGCCCCTACTTGTACCTGTCACCAGTCCTTACTTGACCCTGCTTGGGAACCACATCTCTATGTCTCCACAGAAGACCAGCCTTAGTCCACGGTGATCTGATAGGTTGCATGGGATTATTTAAACTTCTTGTGTCTGTTGAGGACTGCTTTGTGACCGATAACATGTTCAATTTTGAGAAGGTACAATGAGGTGCTGAGGAAAGTATATTATTTTGTTTTAGAATGAAATATTCTATAGATATCTGTTAAATCATTTTGCCTCATAACTTCTGTTAGTTTCACTGTATTTCTGTTTAGTTTCCGTTTCCATGATCTATCCATTGATAAGAGTGAGTTGTTGAAGTCTCCCAATATTATTTTGTGTGGTGCAATGTATGCCTTGAGTTTTATTAAAGTTTCTTTTATGAATTTAGGTGCCTTGCATTTGGAGCAAAGATATTCAGAATTGAGATTTCATCTTGGTAGATTTTTCCTTTGATGAGTATGAAGTGTCCTTCCTTAACTTTTTTGATAATTTTTGGTTGAAAGTTGATTTTATTCAATATTGTAATACCTAATCCGTTTTTTCTCTGGGACCATTTGCTTAAAACATTGCTTTCCAGCCTTTTATTCTGAGGTACATTTACTGTATGCAGCAAAATGCTGTGTACTGTTTATGTATACAGTCCGTTAGTCTATGTCTCTTTATTGAGGAGTTGAGTCAATTGATATTAAAGATATTAAGGAATAGTGATTACTGTTTCCAGTTATTTTTGTTGTTAGAGGTGGAATGGAATTATGTTTGCATGGATCTCTTCTTTTGGGTTCATTGCAAGGAGAGTACTTTCTTGCCTTTTTTAGGGTGCAGTTTCCCATCCTTTGTAGGGGTAGATATTATGTAGATTTGGAGAGATATAATGTAAATTTGGTTTTGTCAGGGAGTATCTTGGTTTCTTAATCTATGATAATTGAGAGTTTTCCTGGATTTTTTAGTCTCGGCTGGCATTTGTGTTCTCTGTATGTCATCTGTATGTCTGGATGTCATGTGCCGAAGATCTTCTAGCTTTCACAGTCTTTATTACGATCTCTTTTGTAATTCTGATAGGCTCGCCTTTGTGTATATTACTTGATATTTTCCCTTCCTGTTTTTAATATTCTTTCTTTGTTTTGTGTATTGGGTGTTTTGACTATTATGTGATAGAAGGAATATCTTCTTTGGGGCAATCTATTTAGAGTTCTTTAGTCTTCTTGAATGTTCATGGTCACCTCTTTCTTTAGGTTAGAGAAATTTTCTTCTGTAAATTTGTTGGAGACATTTATTGGTCCTTTACGTTGGGCATCTTCACTCTCTTCTGTATCTATTATCCTTAGGTTTGGACTTCTCATTTTGTCCTGAACTTCCTGGATATTTTGGGCTAGGAGTTTTTTGCATTTTGCACTTTTTTTTACTAGTGTGTCTATGTTTTCTATGGCATCTTCTGCCTCTGAAATTCTCTCTTCAATATCTAGTATTCTGTTGGTGATACGTGGTGCATCTATGACTCTGGATTTCTTTCTTAGGTTTTCTATCTCTAGGGTTGTCTCTCCTTCTGATTTTTCTATTGATTCTATTTCCATTTTTAGGTTCTGTATAGTTTTATTCAATTCCTTCACCTGTTGGGTTGTGTTTTCCTGTAACTCTTTAAGGAGTTTTTATGTTTCCTCTTTAAGGGCTTCTACTTGTTTTCTTGTATTTCTTTAAAGGAGTTATTTTTGTCATTCTTAAATTCCTCTATCATGATCATGAGATGTGGTTTTAAATCCAAATCTTGCTTATCCAATGTGTTCAGGTATCCAGTACTTGCTATGGTGGGAGAACTGAGTTCTGATGATGCCAAGTAGTCTTGGTTTCTGTTTCTTAGGTTCTTTCACTTGCCTCTCACCATCTAGTTATCTCTGATGTTATTTGATCTTGCTGTCTCCTACTGGAGCTTGTCCCTCCTGTGGGCCTGTGAGCCTGTGGTTTTAGTAGTGAGAGCACTCCTGGGAGACCAGCTGTCTCTGTGCAGGTTTTGTGTCCTGAGGGCTTTGGGACAGCATTAACTCTGGGTGCAGATTGACACTGGAAAAGTCCTGTCCCAGGCTGTTCCATGGTTCTTGTGCCCTGTGTGCTCCTGGTAGATCTCTCTTTTGACAATTGTTGGAGATATAGTGGTGCCCCATCTTTGATCTTAGGAATGAGTATGCTCCTGGGAGACCAGCTCTCTCCAGGCAGGTTTTGGGTCTAAAGAACTGTGGTACAGCCTTAGCTCTGGGCCCAAATGGAGAACTGAAGCCTCACTCCATTCTTAACTCAGTGCTGATTTCATCAGTTGGTGCCACCTTTGACTCTCTTGCTGTCTTTTTCTTTTCTTTTCCCTTCAGTTAGTTGCTACTGTTTCGAATTATGATGTCAAATATTTGATTTTTGTTCTTCTGTTCTTTTCTAGGGGAAACTAGAAACATTGTGGGATAAATATGTAGAACAGAGAATTTTTAAATTTTTAATTTAAAAATTAAACAAAACCAAATGGAAAACAGGATTTTAGGGACAGGTGAGATGGCAAACACCTGCCTCGAAGCCTGAAGATTTAAATTCCATCCCCGGAACTCGCAGGGTGGATAATGAAACTTTAACACCTCAAATAATTCTCTGATCTCCACATACATGGCATGTGCCTGGTTCTTTCTCTATGTCTCTATCTTTCTCTGACTCTGTCTCTGTCTTTTTCTATCTCTTTCTCACTCTTTCCCACTCTCCCTCAATTTTTCCTTACACACACACACGCACGCGTACACACACACACACACACACACACACACACGATCATAAGAAAATGTAATAGAAATAACTTCATCAGACTAAGTTTTCAGCTTTCCCAAAGAAATGTTTTACTGGTTAGAAAAAATATAATTATAGTTTAATATAAAAAAACAAAAGGAATGGGCATTTAAATAGGTAAAATAGAATTTCCTTTTTACTTGAATTTCCTTTCTATAATCTAAGGATGAAACAGTCACAAAACACTCAAAAGTAATCCAACATGACCCTCTGGAGTACTAAAAATTGTCATATAGTGGAGCATTAGGCTAACTTCTTATAGCAAGTTTAAGTGGGGAATGATCAAGCCCATTGTGAGCAATCATGCAGAAATATCCACAGAGATACTCAACCATAAAAACCACCACTCTAGAAAATGAAAATGAAGCACTTGTCTGGCTCTGATAATTGTAGCACTTAACATGCCAGAGTTGAGCATTCGACTTAGATTAATATAAATTATTTATGCCTAACTTAGTTAGGATCCTCAAACTATGAGTTCCATCTTTGAAATTGTTGTTTTTTCATCAGAGAACAACCATGTATCAACTTCAAAGCACCCTGGAATGCTTTCTAATGAACTCCCATGTCTGTGTGTTAAATAAATAGCTCTAATATCTTACTCAGAGATAATTGACCAGTTTTCAAGCATTTGCTATTATTGAGATTTTTAGGCCCAATGCTTAGCAATACTGCAGCCTTCATAGAAGTTTATCCTTACATATAAAATCAAATAAACAACTATAATTTCTAGGGGTAGTGATGCTACCAATGGTCATATTTCTGGTACATTAAGTCTGTTATAAAATGTTTGTTGATTGCCAAACATGTTGAAATACCTTGACGATTATATTGTTTTTTTTGCAATTTTATTCTGCTGTCCAAAATTGAAAATTGAAAAGTACAGAATGAAAGCAGTATTGGAATGGATGAAGTATGAGTTATGGAATCAAAAATAGACTATAAAATCAAGTAGGAGAAGATAATCATTAGAAAATACGTAAGAATCATTTTACTATTAAGGTTCCAGCAGGGAATTACATGCACCATGTCAACTAGGGTCTTTCTTAATAGAATCAGTTTCTCAACAAATAAGTAAGTTTCCAGAATGTCCTCATCTCCCTCTATGCAGACATAGCTGAGAATGCTTAAGCATTGCCTGTGTTGGGCAAAGTGACTCACATTTTTTTACAACTATAAAGCTGTGAAATTGATATCTCTTGAAGTGCTTCATGTAAGAAGATTTCTAGTAATTTATGCAGTGGTGCCTGGTGGAAATTCCAGGTCTCTGTGGAAGACATAGTCAATCACTTTTTCAAAAACTGCTGTAGCAAAGAAAAACTTTGCAATTTTCAGAATGGAAATACACAAATTGCTCTTTATTGTTCTGCATTTGTGCATGCACATGTGTTTGCGGTAAATTTATGTGACTGTGCATAAGTGTGTGTTCGTGAGTGTTGTGCATGTGCATTTGAGGGCGAGTGCTCCATATAGTATCTTCCTTCATAGCTTTCCACTCTTTTATTTTTAGTCTTTTACTGAATGTGCTGCTCTTTGGTTTGGTTAGGTTGGTCTGTGAAATCCAAGGCTCTGTTTCCATGCCCTAGTTCTGAGGTTACAGCAAATAGCCAGCACACCTAGTTTGTATGTGAGTGCTGGAATCCGAATTCAGATATTATATTTTTATGACAGGCATGTGGCCATCTGCATCAGCATTTGACACTTGCTGCCCATTTTCTTACTCATGTTGTTATTTTTCTTTTTTCAGAGCTTCTTATTTTGATTTGGTCCTCTCATGTACCTGTTGCCCTGTGCAGAGGTGGATATTAACTATACACACATGTAGTCTATAACATGACTTGCAGGGTCTTGTCTTATAATCCTCAATCTGAATTGAGTGTGTGGCTAGGATTAGTGCATCATCAGTCCTGTTAAGATAGCTAAATTGCACTGTTTGGTCTTCTGTAAGCAAAAGTCCAAGACTGATCGTGCTGGTTTAGTCTCAGTGAACATTATGCAAACTATAGTCACTAGGAGAAGGGAATCTCAACTCAGGAAAGCCTCCATGACACAGGCAAGACTGTGTAGCATCCCCTTGATGAATAATGTATGTGAGAGGACCCAGCCAACCATGGGCCAAGCCATGCAGGGCACTGAGAGGAATAACAAACAGGGAGCTCAACTTGTACTTGAAGTCAAGTAAGGAAATAATATTTCTCCATGATCTCTGCTGCCTGGCGTTTCTAGATGACAAACTCCAACCGAAAACCAAATAAACGAGTTCTCTACAAGTTTCTTTGATTTGTTGTGGTTATTGCAGTAGCATAGACCAAACTAGAACATTGAGTGATAGTAATGAAACGAACTTACTTTTCATCGTTCTGAAGTCTGGTAAGTAAAGGAGTAAGGTACCAGCAGACTGACTAGTCAGTGAGAGATCAGGATGTGCTTCCAAGATAAAGCCTACATCCTCTGGAAAACAAAACACTATTATTCACATGTAAGAAGAAGGCTAAGTTTCTCTACAAAGCCTGATGTACTATGCTTTCAGTCAACATAAATGCAAAGCACTCATGACTCAAGGGTCCCTATGATGCTCATATTCTATCCTTACATGGCCATGGATTGTCATGCAAACGATTTCTCAATTATATTTTAATGCATGCTCATTAGGGCCATGGAAATGGCTCTGCTGATACCATACTTCCTGTACATGCATGAGGACCTTTGTTCAGAATGTAGCTCTCAAGAAAAGCCACATGGGACAGGTGATCATCTATAACCCTAGCGCTGAAGGCAGAGAGCAGTGGATCCCTGAAACTTACTGAGCAGGAGACATAATTAATAAGCTATAAGGCCAGCAAATGACTTTATTTCAAAGAACAAGATGAAAAGCAATTCTTAAAAACATATATGATATGACTTCTGCTGTCCATATTTTACATGACACACATGCACATATACCTATGGAAGTATGTATAGGTTTACCTGCATATACATGCACATAAACATGTATACTCACAATCACTAAGTTTTCATACTCCTTTCTTCTCCAACATCTTCACCTCTATATTATGGTTCAATACATGCAAACTGTTCATTCTGTAGTTTTCTTTCTGGATGTACAAGATAACCAGAAGGCATACCCTCATATCACACATGGACTTTGGTTACTTATATCCAAAAAGCTAAGATCATTGGGATCCTTTTAGCACCTTCAAGCTCATTCAGATTTTTTGTAAAAGAATACAACTATTTTTATGAATCCAGAGTATTTGCTACCTATCCAAATTAGTAAAAAGTTATGACACTAGAAAATGAAAATGAGGTAGAAGAACTTGTCTCTTAGGTTTCAAGCACCCCATATCTCATTTTAAAATTCCAGGTTTACGTATATTATCTCCTATTTTCCCACTCTTTCTGAGACTGTCTTCTTATAAAATTATTCTCATATTTGTGATCTTTTAATTGCCTCCATTTACTTAGATCTAGAAGTGACAGAGAATTTTCTCAGGGATTAAATTTCTGTGTTATGACATAACTCAGATTGTCAAATGACTCTGCAATAGAAACATTATCTTTTGGTAATAAGTCTCAGAATGTAAAGGTCAGGGCCAGCCTCTGTAGTTGGGTTGCCTCTTTTTTGTTTCCTGTATTTTTAGCCAGTCACATGGCATAGAAAACCTCAGGGTAGGTATCAGGGAGATGTCTATAGCAAATCTGGCCTATTGTTTGCTCACTTGGAATGAATATTCTAAGAATATTTTTTAAAAAAATAATGCAAGGGCAGACAGTGGCTGTTGTTTCTGAAGCATGTATGGGTACATATGGGTACATCTGAGTGCATGTACTCATAGAGGCCAGAAGGAGGCTACCTTGCAACCAGAGACACAAGCACTTAAGAGGCACCTGATGTAGGTGCTGGGAATTGAGCTCATGCTTCTGCAAGTACAGTACATGCTCATCTTTCCAACCACAATAAAAACTTTTGCATAATGATTTCATCAATACTTTTCATCTAGAATTATTTCTAGCTTGGACTAAATACTAAAATCACTGTCTACACAAAATCGAGTTACTCAGGGCTTCTTCTGGAAAAGGCATAAAAACAATTTGTGGGAGCGTATCCTTCCTCCCATCCCTCTCCTGATTTCTATGTCAGAAGCTGACTCTATTTTTATTTTTGCTCTTACACACAATTTGTATTTGAGATAGTCTTTTGTCAGTTTATATCTCTTAAAGGCATAGGTATTCAGTTTCTATAAAATTTGAGAAAGCAATTGGTAGACTAGGTGAAAATGGACTAGCTGAATGATTTATTTTATTTAAGCTGGTAGGAATTTCTAACAAAATGGATGCATAGTTCATGTTTTGACTTCAAATATTGTTATTGTTGTTGGTTAGTTATTCAAGTATAAGGTGATGTAAATAGTAGAGTTATATTTTCATTCACAGGAAAACTGACAGTGTTCTGAAATAACACATGTGAGTTTAACACATCTTGCATCTCATGTCCCTGGCTTATTTGCTATATAACTATAACAATACTGAAGAGCCATACAGAAAACTTGCCCTCCATTAGTGTTGCTAAGAGCTGTCAATTTACTGAAACTTTTATTCACAACCAAGTATGCACTGTGAACTAGAACAAGGATGTAAAAAATAAGGCACAAAAACTATGCTCTCGGTTTAAAATACTTCAATACTATCCCTTTTGTGCATGTAACACATTTAAACTTGATAATTTGCTAATATCTTGCATCATTCGGACTCTTTTTTTTTGATGAAACATTAAACATTTCTTCTGTTTTCTTTGCTCTCAACATTATAGTCGAACTAACTTTTGCCCTGCATGCTCATGTTAGGCTCATATACACCTGTATATCCTCACATGCTGCTACTCAGCTATGCTCAATATTCCTGCACTTTTATTTAGCTGGTTCCAATCTTTTTGTCCTTAGTATTGTTGCAATGGAAATTCTTTACTAACATCATAAGGGACGCTTATGATGGAGCTCTTTCTTCTCTATCAAGTATTTAATTTATAGTCACTAGTTGTCATTTCATTATTTCCTTATCTATATCGTATTGTACACAGGTTTTTTTTCTTACAAGAGTTTGCATAGTTAAAAGTGTGGAATGTGATGTATCATTACATATCAATTTTATTGATTGCCAGCTAGTCTTTGCAAGATACTCCATTCTGTGCTTCAGTCTCTTTAACTACCAAATAAGGTTTAGGGATCGACATAGCAGCTACAAACACACATTTTACATAGTCCTTCACATGCTACTCCACACAACAAGCTGTCCTTACCATTGTCATCTCACTGGTGACTTAGGGTATGGTTTCTAATCCACTGAATAATGAGTGGTACATCTGCTTGCATCATTTCACTGACACTGAAGGATTCAAAGAGGCAACACAGCACATTCGGTTTACTGACTTTAAATATTTATTCTTCACTTCACTTTCATCTTATTTTGAATGTTAAAAGTCTATAAGCAAAACATGAGAAATTGTGTCCATATAGTATATATCAGATGATCCTTAGACACTACATTTTAAGACTTGTTACTGTTTAGTTTCTTTGTTTGCCATCAAACCTCTCCATTCTATCTCTTGACTTTACATTTCTTTTACCAAATTTTGAAGAAAAATGTCATAATATTAAAATCTTTATTGTTATATCCTATGTCTAACATTTTATCCTATTTTTTTGTCTCATCCTTGTGTAGAATGTTGAATCATGCTCTAGTCAAAAGATATTGAAGAAACTGTCTGAGAAAAGACAGACCTTGCTAAGGTATTCACCACCTCACCTTTCTTCATCTTTTATAATTTGTTTATACTACACATAAATATATACATTTTCTGTGTGTATGTCAGTGTGTGTGTGTGCGTGTGCATGCGTGTGTGCGTGTGTGTGTGTGTGTGCTTGTGTGTGTGCATGTGCGTGTTTACATGGGCACACATGCTTATAGAAGCTGATGCTGCCTCAGCTGACATTTCTCAGACCCATCCCCCTTGCTTTTGAGAAAAAGTCCCTCCTTGGTCTGAACTCACCAAGTAGACTAGGCTGCCTGGCTAGCAAGATGTATGTGTGTCTTCCTGCCCAGAACCTGTGTTCCCAGCACATATCACTGTGCTGTACTATTAAGAATGAGTTCTGGGGAACAAGTTCAGGTACTCATGCTTGCAAGACTAGCATTTTACCAACAGGTCCATTCCTCTAATGCTAGAAAAAAAGTAATGTGCAAAGTCTCATTTTAAGCTCCTTCATTTTCATCACCTGTTTTTTTTCCTTTTCTTAAAAAAGCACTGTGTTTGTTCCTAATCCTGAAACTCGGTCTACAGTGACCCTACTTGCTGAAGTTCTCAACCCTGCCCTGACATTCTTGGTTCGCATTCAATTTTATTTCCACTTTAAATGTTTGTTCTGGGTGAAATCCTCCGTGAACTCTTCAGATAGACTCAAACTCTATCCTGTGAGATTTCATTAAGATTTCCATCCTGGCATGATACTCATTGCTCAGCTACTAGTGAAAGTGAAAGGATGCTAGCAGAAGTTATAGCTAGCAATAGACTTAAATTGGAATTGTCATGAGAACTCAAGATGTGTAGCCTTTGATCTATGACTATTACTTGTGTGCTTCCCTCAATGTTTTCTAGGACAATTCTAATCAGCAACTAGGGTCTACCATTGTATTCTGTTTCTAGAATAATCCTTGACTGGTTGAATGATCATTGGTGTATGTTGATTCATTAACAAGAAGTAAAGGGAGAAAATATTTCACATGTCCTGATACCCTGTTAACAGGGCTGATGATGTCCGGGTAGCCTGCTAGCAAAAATGTGAGGGTTGGTTTCTTTCTGGCTGCCATTTTCTTGACCTTCCCTCCCTGTGGCACCTTATTTGTTTTGTTTACTCACCATCAGACTGTTTGTAATTTACTCTTAGATTGAATAGCAATAGTTGGAAAAGATATAGCAGAGGCAGCTTTAAATGTCAAATAAAAATGTTCGTCTTCAGAAGGTTTTCAAAACATTGAGCATTATTTTTTTTATTTCTGTTGTCCTTTGCTACTTATTTTTAGAAAATCAGCTATTTGTTTTCACAAAAATGTTATCACTGGATGTATTTATTTATTTTCTAACTTTGTGAAAAGCTGCCTAAAACATGCTGTTGGCTTTTGTTTTCTAGTACAGTGACACAGGTTTCAAGTTCAGTGCCTGACTAGGAAATATCTAAAATTAATACAGTTCTCATTTTTTTATTCCACCGTCCAGTCACACAGTTATCCTATATAGAGAATCCATGGAAAGTATGAGTCTCTTACAGGTGTCGTAGGTTCTTTGGTAAATGAACTGTAGTCCCTTTCTTGTTGAGTTTCCATATATTCAAGCAAATAGTTTTCTCTAACAGTTTTGTTTTTAGATTTATATTTAATTATGTATGTGTGTACATGTGGGTGCAGGTGACTGTGGAAGCTGGAGGCATGCAATTATCTGGATTTAAGTTATAGGCATTTTTGTCTTGCCTGACATGAATACCAAGAACTCAGGTCCTCTGTAAGGTCAGTATGCCTTTAACCTATGAGTTAAAACCTCTCCACAATTCGCAGTAGCTTTTTAAACCACTGGCCCAAAACATTTCTTTAATCCATATTAGTTATATGTTTCACTAATCTCTGCTCCTCCCTTAACACACACTCCTCATCAAAAACTATGTCTTCTGGACCACTGGTCCAGGCTTCTGTGTGGTCTGACGATAATATGATGATAACTGATGATAATGGATGATTAGTTCAGATGTCTATGACAGAGCTCTGATCAAAAGACTACAAAGCAGAGTGGTGACATGGTGATAAAGGTATAAAGACAATGGGCTAGAGGGAGTAATCTCCATGGGATACAAGACAATTTTTAGGGTGTACCAAATTTACTCATTACTGAAGTCAAACAAAAAGAGCAACACAGTTAAAATACACAGGGTTTAATTATATGTGAATCATGTATAATATATGTAGATATAAATAATATAGTAAGAATATATATACAAGTCATACATCTATACAATATAATACAGACATTTGAAAAGGTAAGTGTTCTTTTCTCCCTCACATGTAGGTTTGTTTTGATGGTGTAACTTAGGAGTTCTATTATTCAGAAAAGCCACAGAACTACGCTGTCTTTGCTTCTTCTTATGTTTAAGTATTCATCTTGATTTTCATAGTCAATGCTGATTTTTCCATTCCTTCTGGCATAGTCCTTGAGAAAGGAAATAGAATGGAAGAAAAGATGACTTACCTCCAATCAAAGATAATAGGAAATTATTATTTTTATATGATTATATTCCTTATGGAATTATTTTAAAAAATTGCACATATCCCTTTATTAACATATCTTTCCTTAGGTAAGATCATATGACAGCATATTCCTGCTGAGGAGACTGAGAAATATTGGCCTTGAGCAGATGACTTCATGTACAATTAAAGTTATTTTAGAGAGGCAGATATGAGATATGATTGGCAGGCCTCTGGAAATCTGGCATGGTGACTTCCTTACTGAGTGCATATATGTAGTATTAGGCTCTGCTAATCAGTGAGCTTTCCCTTCAACCCTGGCCTGGGCAAATATTATCCTCAAATATTTATGAACCACATGAGCCAAACAAATTAGATATTATATAAGTCCATGGTCAGTCTTCATATTCCCTATGGAATGGAATGTTGTTTGTGGTCTGTAATAAACTATATTCAGTACTAAATTGTCTAGGAAAGTTTAAGAATTTTTCCAAGTTACTTGTAGCAGTTTCAATTTGACTCTATGTGGTGCTTTGAGGTGCTTGTGTGCTTACCACAGTTAAGTTTTGAACTAATGTATTGTTAGAAGGTGGGGTTTAATTTATTATTAATATCAGCTATAAGAAAATTTTATTTTGATTATTTTTTATTTTTGAAATATTGTTTTATGTGTATGGGTATTGTGCCTACATTTGGACCTGTGCACTGTATGCATGAATGATCAAAGAGGTCAGAGGCGGTTGTATCATCACCTTAGATAGGGACTGTCCTGGAGTACTGGGAATTGAAACCTGTGTCTTCTGGAATACCTGCCAGTGCTCTTAACTGCTGAGCCATATCTCCAGCCCCAGGTATTTTTTTAATCATTTTAATTGGAACATTATAGTGGAAATCATATTCCTAACTAGATCAACAGTTGGCAAGCTCTTTGCATTTTAATTTTTCTGAAAATGTTTAGTAAATTATTATGTTTGCAGCCCATCTGGTCTCAGTCACAAATATTTTACTCTCTCTTGCAGCATGAGAACATCCATGTTTAAAATGCAAATGAATGATCATGGCTGTGCTCCAGTAAAACTTTATTTTCACTAACAAGAACTAGGCTGAGACTGACTTGCCAGCAACACAGTACTGGTTCTAAATTAGACAGGAATTTCAAGTCAGCACATGATGTGTCAGGGCACGTTTATATGCTACCCACTCTTCAGGTAAACCACAGTGACTTTTATCTCCATGAGCTATCATCTAGAATTAATACTAGCCCTTAGAGCAATCTGAGCTGTGTGCTGGCATGTTTGCTCCTGTCCTGAGTCCCACTTTGTACCAAGAACGCTTTCCTTTCAAGTTTAAAAAAAATTCTAGATTTTAAACACAGCTCTATGAATTCATTATCTCTTCCTGAACACCAATGCTTATTATGTGACATTGAAACTTGGAATACATTTTAAAGTACACCGTTATTCATTATAAAGTATTAATCATCTACACTGAAAGGGCTAAAAGTACAATTCAATATGCATATTCAACATGTCCTAGCCAATTTAGGTAAGATAGCGATTTTTCTATCATTTATTCTTCAAGCCTTTGAGGTCCTCTCTTGTACTTCTCCACAAAAGGCATGGAGGTTATTGTGAAAATAAAATAAAATAAAATAAAATAAAATTTGAATGTGGCCCAAGCTGGCCTAGATCTCACCATGTGACTCAAACTGGCTTTCACACATGGGAATCTTCCTCCATTAGCATCCTGGGTGCTAAGAGTATAAGTTACCATGCATGGTCATTATTATCACCACTCCTCTTTATTGGAAAACATCAGAATTCCTTACTTTAGCGAAAATATATTTTGGTATTACTACTCAACTTTCCACTATACTTCTTTTTAAAAAGTCCATGTTCCATCTTTTCTACATACCTGGCATCTTATGTCTTCAATTGCACAATATGCCTGCAAAAATCTATTTCTATGTCTGGCCTCATGCCTAACCTTTGCCATGGCCATTTTCCTAAGTAAGCAGTTTCTCTTTTCTCTGATTGGTCATTCCTGGACATATTTTTGGCCTTGTGTTTGTGGTCTTTTGCTTCAAAGCTTATATTACTGACCAACCTCTTGTCTTCAAAGGTTGATGATTGCTTCTTTATCTTTATTCCTGGAGATTTCTCTGCTGTCTCACTGAGTCAGATGCATACTGGGCTGATCGGATCAGTGGGAAATATCACTGTCTTTCATTTTTATCACTTTCATATCTGAGATTATAACCTTATGTATAGTGAACACACACAAAATCCTAATGAATGAAAGACTGGCTGAACAAATGGTCTTTATATGACAATGTACTGTGGTGTCTGAGGAAAATGGATAAACATTTATTAAATAACTTCATTAAATTTGACAACTTCTGCATGAGATCTTTTATTTTGATTTTTTGTGTGAAAATGGATTGACACATGTTCTTAAACAAACAGAAAAGGTATATGATGGAGTATATGGTATATATTTTTGTTGTGTTATGCACTAAATGTCACTGACTACTGTTGCCTTGTTAGGATGTTGCCCACAATTAGTCCACTGGTCCTCAACCCTGGATACAAATTTGTATCTCCTGGGGGGGGGGCTGTAGAAGATGCCATGTTTGAGGACCAACACAGGCCATTTAAATTAGGGTCTATGAAAGGGTGTACAAGCATCAGAATGGTCAGATATTCCATAGTGACTCTCTATATAGAACAATCAGAGAACCACTCAGCATGAACTGAAGTTCTATTTCTCATGAGGAATTTTTGCTACACTATGACTTTGAATTTTAACTTTAGTATCAGAGTCTACTGTGCATCTTAGAATATTTTTGTCTGCTAGGAGTTGACAGAGATGATAGGAGTGCACACAAAAGTAGATCGGATAAAAAGTTTTGTAGTAAGGAGCCAAAACCATCAAATGGAAAAAAGATAGCATTTTCAGCAAATGGTGCTGGTTCAACTTTAGGTCAACATGTAGAAGAATGCAGATCGATCCATGCTTATCACCCTGTACAAAGCTTAAGTCCAAGTGGATCAAGGACCTCCACATCAAACCAGATACACTCGAACTAATAGAAGAAAAACTAGGGCAGCATCTCGAACACATGGGCACTGGAAAAAATTTCCTGAACAAAACACCAATGGCTTATGCTCTAAGATCAAGAATCGACAAATGGGATCTCATAAAACTGCAAAGCTTCTGTAAGACAAAGGACACTGTGGTTAGGACAAAACGGCAACCAAAAGATTGGGAAAAGATCTTTACCAATTCTACAATAAATAGAGGCCTTATATCCAAAATATACAAAGAACTCAAGAAGTTAGACCGCAGGGAGACAAATAACCCTATTAAAAATGGGGTTCAGAGCTAAACAAAGAATTCACAGCTGAGGAATGCCGAATTAGGCTGAGAAACACCTAAAGAAATGTTCAACATCTTTAGTCATAAGGGAAATGCAAATCAAAACAACCCTGAGATTTCACCTCACACCAGTGAGAATGGCTAAGATCAAAAACTCAGGTGACAACAAATGCTGGCGAGGATGTGTAGAAAGAGGAACACTCCTCCATTGTTGGTGGGATTGCAGACTGGTACAACCATTCTGGAAATCAGTCTGGAAGTTCCTCAGCAAATTGGACATTGAACTGCCTGAGGATCCAGCTATACCTCTCTTGGGCATATACCCAAAAGATGCCCCAACATATAAAAAAGACACGTGCTCCACTATGTTCATAGTGGCCTTATTTATAATAGCCAGAAGCTGGAAAGAACCTAGATGCCCTTCAACAGAGGAATGGATACAGAAAATGTGGTACATCTACACAATGGAATATTACTCAGCTATCAAAAACAACGACTTTATGAAATTCGTAGGCAAATGGTTGGAACTGGAAAATATCATCCTGAGTGAGGTAACCCAATCACAAAAAAACACACATGGTATGCATTCGTTGATAAGTGGCTATAGCCCAAATGCTTGAATTACCCTAGATGCCTAGAACACATGAAACTGAAGACGGATGATCAAAATGTGAATGCTTCACTCCTTCTTTAAAAGGGGAAGAAGAATACCCTTGGCAGGGAATAGAGAGGCAAAGATTAAAACAGACACAGAAGGAACACCCATTCAGAGCCTGCCCCACATGTGGCCCATACATATACAGCCACCCAATTAGACAAGATGGATGAAGCAAAGAAGTGCAGGCAGACAGGAGCCGGATGTAGATCCCTCTTGAGAGACACAGCCAGAATACAGCAAATACAGAGGCGAATGCCAACAGCAAACCACTGAACTGAGAATAGGTCCCCCGTTGATGGAATCAGAGAAAGGATTGGAAGAGCTGGAAAGGGCTCGAGACCCCATATGAACAATAATGACAAGCAACCAGAGCTTCCAGGGACTAAGCCACTACCTAAAGACTATACATGGACTGACCCTGGACTCTGACCTCATAGGTAGCAATGAATATCCTAGTAAGATCACCAGTGTAAGGGGAAGTCCTTGGTCCTGCTAAGACTGAACCCCCAGTGAACGTGATTGTTGGGGGGAGGGTGGCAATGGGGAGGAGGATGGGGAGGGGAACACCCATCTAGAAAGGAAGGGGGAGGGGTTAGAGGGATGTTGGCCTGTAAACCGGGAAAGGGAATAACACTTGAAATGTAAATAAGAAATACTCAAGTTAATAAAAAAAAAAGTAAGGGCAGCAAAGAGAGAAAAAAAAGGTTTTGTAGTACGTTTTCATTGTAACAGTCAAGGATGATTCTGGGAATGCATTTCTTTTTAATTCTCAGTCACACATAATTCTGTTAAAGAAATGGATACATTTTCGAATGTTAGTTTATTACCATTTAATTGTGTATATATGTCATGCATTCTGTGCCATATGTTATTTGTAATTACATAAGGCCCTCATGTATGCTAAGTGTCAGTGATTATGTCTGACTTCTCACAAGTGTTATTTGAGTTAACCACTTGCTTATAAACTTTTATGGTGCATTTTAAAGCATGTACAACTTAATATGATTTCAAATAATCACTGACACTTAAATTTTCAATACTTATTACACATTCAAATTAAAGTTTATTTAGAAAGTGTTTCATGAACACGGAGAAAGATAAAATGTTGCTTAGGGAAGGAAAAAGAATTTTGATCAGAGGTCATGATTTAGTGTTATATATGATTTCCACACATCTATGCCTCCAGCAGCAGGTCTTATATCTGAGAAGTTCATCAGAAGGGGGTCATACCAATGCTTCTGGATCTGCTCTCTCTACCTATATAAAGGTTTTCAAACGGTGAATTCTTGTAGGTGACATGAATGAGCCACCCATTTATTAACTGAGAAAAGACTTCTTTGTTTACTACTGTGGGAGAAGTTC
Source organism: Rattus norvegicus (assembly GCF_021556685.1). Lineage (NCBI taxonomy): Eukaryota > Metazoa > Chordata > Mammalia > Rodentia > Muridae > Rattus > Rattus norvegicus. Next base: position 9,602,680 of record NC_141541.1, on the reverse strand, counting down.
TATTATTGGGGAAAGGATCAGAACTCATTCTGTAAAGTGACATGTCCACATTTTTAACTCATGGATGGAGGGTCAGTAATTTGAGATCATCCTCAGCTTTGTAACAAGTTCAGTGTCATCCAGGACATACACGAAACCCTATGTCAATTATTTTGGATTTAAATTATCTGTTTGTAATGAAAAATAGAGCCTCAAAGATAGACAGAAATCATGAAAATGACAAACATTTACTAAACCTCCTAAGATTCAAAGCATATTATCAAAATTTAGAGACTTAAAATTTAATTTAGCTTAAAAAAGAAAATTTTTCATCCAATAATATATGAAAAGGGAGTTGGGCACATGTGTGAGTCAGTGGATGTGTGAGTCAGTGGTCAATATAGTCACAGTGTTATTTATCACTATGCATAAGCTATCACATTGTATAGGAGAGTGAAGGAGAAATAACACTCATCAATGGAAAGGATGCAGAAACTCAGGGGGACTTCATGAAAGTGACCACCTTGGTTGCAGACCGTGAAGGATAACAAGTGTTGTACTTCCAGAAATATGTAGGAGTATAGTCTTTCAAAGGCACTTACATGAAGAAAGGCAAGGACTTTGAAAGCACTTCATTAAAGTGAAATCCTAATAAAAATGGGTAACTCAAAGCTGAGTCTTTCCTCAAAGGCCTCTGGTGGAGAAATCAGTACGAAGTAGAACAAGTGACTGTCTTCTCCAGAGGCTTAGCTGTCTGAAGAGTGACTCTTTAAAGTCAATGTGATTATGTGAGAGTTCAGCCTTTTGCTTCAGGGTGATGACTGACAAGTTTGTGTCAGGTTTAGGTCATGTTGTTAGCCGCAATTTAATCATTTTCATGTAGAGTTATTATGGATAACGTATCACTTGGTTTCCCATGTTTCTCAAGATCCTTTTGATAATTGCTTCTGCAGTTTAGGGAAATGTATTTTGGTGGACCAGTCTGCTGCTTTTGTTTTGTTCCATATACTAAGTCCTATAAGAAGCGATGAACTGGCTAGGTGTACAGGTGCCACTGTAGCACATACTATAGGGCTGATAGCCAAAGATACCCAGTACTTCTTGGTGCCTACAATGTCAGATTCTTTCTTTATTCTGTGAATGGAGATTTACAGAGAATTTGGCATTTGGAAGATCAGTCTTCTGAGGTGTACACCAATACTTTCTCATAGTATGAAGAACACTAAGGATCAGGCAGATCAGGTGTCATTTGTCAAAATCACATAGGACGTAACTGGTCCTCAGATCCAGAGGTCACATCTGCAGCACCTGTTTTCCTGTAAAATGAAGATGCTTTGGAAGTTCTACCCATTTGCAAAGTTCATACTTGTGTGCAGAGCTTACAGTGTCCAGTTTCTCTTATAGGCACAAGACTTTGATTAACTACAATACACATTCCATTTTGATTCAATATTTCTTGAGCACCAGACATGAACAGATAGTTTTTAAGGAAATGGGGCATTGGGAAAGAAGTAAAAACTTTCTTTGAACTTTACAAAAGGACATCAGAAAAGTTTGCTTGGATAAGCGTGAAGTACACTCTTTTTGCACAATTTCATGGAAAAATTGCAACAGAGCATGGTGATATCTAAGGCCTTAGTGAAGGGAAGATGCACATTTCTGGAAACACAACAGAAATTGCAGCTGGAAAGTCAGCTTTGTGAAGATAGTGCAAACTCTACTGGTCAAAAAAGCAAATGAAAATACACCTATCTCTAAAATGTACTTTCTATATATTGCCCACATTAAAAAAAAAAAACCAGGAGCATGTATCTCAAATGGATGTCTACATAAAAATTACTAGAATATGACCAATAATTCAGCACAAATCTAACATAGCCTTGTCAATTGAAACCCGGTGGTTAAAGATCAACATCTGGAGGACTATGTGAGAAGATGCTTTGAAGTTTTTTTTTTTCTGGGCTTAAAAAGGTTTATCTCAACTTACAGTTCCACACCACAGTCCACCTGTGAAGGAAGTCAGGGCAGGAACCTAGAGGTAGGAACTGATGCAAAGGACATGGAGGAGTTTTTATTCTTCTTACTAATCATTCCTTTTATTTACACCTCAAATGATATTCTACTTCCTGGTTAACCCCTTCCATCAACCCCTCATCCCACGATATCCCTCTTTCCAGTTACCCCGCCATCAGCTCACCATTCCACATTTCTCCTCTCCTCTACCCAGGTAAATTTCTAAGAGTCTCTTTCTCACTGTGGAATAGGAGTCATCTGTAGAACAGGTTTAATTAGTAGCTACAAAGGAACTCAGTAAGGAGATCCTATAGGGCAGGAGACTGCTAGTACCACAACAGTAAGAGGAAACCCTGGAAATAATCACGAAGACATCATACTATTAACACGCTGTCTGTCTGTCTGCATTCTGGCCTTACTGAGTCATAGCACCCTGGCAAAGGAAGAACTTATAGTGTACAGCCTGTTGATTTACTTTCTCAGCTTCCATTAGATGGATGCCTTGCAGTGCCACTATTTTGTATATAATCCTATTTCAACAGCCATCAGAGGGCTCTAACATTTGTAATCACATTATAGATAGGCTTGAAAGATTTCAGAAAAATAAAAAAGTTGTAAATCAATGTTATAAAGCAAAAACAAATAATAATTTTTACTGTAGAGTTTGCAGTCATTTTGGATACTAAAATAATCATCATATCTATATTCTATGTCTAAGAGAAACTCAGACTTGAAGAGAGAAACTAGATAATTCTGCATAGCAATTTAATCTAGATGTACCAAGAAGTATTGAATTCAATGGGGTTAAATAAATTCATATAAAATTCAAGCCATATAAAAATTAAGAGTTTGGTGAATATATTTTCAGTTCCTTGTAAAATCATATCTGTTATCTGCCAATTAAAATATAAAAGATGGTGTGTTTGTACATTATCAAAGCTGCTTCTGAACTCCTGAGCTCAAGAGATCTTCCTCATATCATCTTTTTAAATAAGCAGGATTGCAGGTGTGTATTGCAGAAATGTCTCACTAAGCAAAATTCTTCCTATTCAGGGATAAATACAAGAATTCAGATTCCCAGAATCTACAATGAGCTGGACATGGACGACCCATATATAACCACAGTGCTGGAGGAGTTGTCAAAGACAAATCTAGGACTAATCCTAGAGCCCATTAGCCAACCAACCTAGCAAATGTGTGAACTTAGTAGGGAGATGGTATTAGAAACCAAGATGCTGGCAGACAATCCTGAGAGCTCAGGGGAGACCACCACTTCTGCTCACATTCCTGGCTCAAGAGGACCACCTATCCCCTGGAGCACTCTGGACACAAGAACCTAGGAGCAGTCAGGGAAAGGATCCTTCCCATTTCTGACAGGGCCTGGAGCTGAAAACCAGTCTCCAGGAGCACTGACATACCTGAGAGGAGAAGTAAGACCACCACTTCTGCTCTGCAGGACCCACCTGGGGCCCACAGGACACAAGAACCCAGGAGCAGTTTGTGATAGGATACTTCTGGTTTCTGCCTGCACCTGGAGCTGACCCACAGCTCTTTGTATCCAGATCATCCTGGGAGAAAGTCAGTCTCTAGGAGTGCTGACACACAGGCTTACAGGAGGGTCAAGACACTGTCAGAGACAGCAAGACCAGCTAACACCAGAGACAATCAGGTAGTGAAAGGTAAGTGCAGAAAGGTAAGCAACAGAAACCAAGACTACTAAAATCATCAGAGCCTGGTTCTCCCACCAAAGCAAAACTGGATATTCCAACACATTGGAAAAGCAAGATTTGGATTTAAAATTACATCTCATGGTGATGATAGAGGACTTTAAGAAGGACATAAATAACTCACTTAAAGAAATACAGGATGGGTTGGGGATTTAGCTCAGTGGTAGAGCTCTTGCCTAGCAAGCACAAGGCCCTGAGTTTGGTCCTCTGCTCCAAAAAAAAAAAGAAAGAAAAGAAATGAAAAAGAAAAAGAAATACAGGAGAACACAGGTAACACAGGTAAACAGGTCGAAGCCCTTAAAGAAGAAACACAAAAATCCCTTAAAGAATTGTGGAAAAACACAACCAAAGAGGTGAAGGAATTGAATAAAACAATTCAGGATCTAAAACTGGAAATAGATACAATAAAGAAATCACAAAGGAAGACAACCCTGGAGATAGAAATCCTAGGACAAAGATCAGGAGTCATAGATGCAAGCATTACCAATAGAATGAGAGAGATAGAAGAGAGAATTTCAATGGCAGAAGATACTATGGAAAACATTGATACAAGAGTAAAAGAAAATGCAAAATGCAAAAAGTTCCTAACACAAAACATCCAGAAAGTTCAGGACACAAGGACAAGATCAAACCTAAGAATAATAGGTATAGAAGAAAGCAAAGATTCCCTACTAAAAGGGCCAGTAAGTATCATCAACAAAATTATAGAAGAAAACTTCCCTAACCTAAAGAAAGTGATGCCCATAAACATACAAGAACCTACAGAACTCCAAATATCTTGGGCCAGAAAAGAAATTCTTCATGTCACATAATAGTCAAAACACCATATGATAAAACAAAGAAAGAATATTAAAAGCAATAAGGGGAAAAGTCATATAACATGTAAAAGCAGACCCATCAGAACTACACCAGACTTTTAAACAGAAATTTGAAAGCCAGAAGATCCTGGACACATATCATACAGACCCTAAGAGAACACAAATGCCAGTCCAGGCTATTATATCCACCAAAACTCTCAACATATATGGAGAAACCAAGATATTCCATGACAAAATCAAATTTACACAATATCTTTCTATAAATCCAGCCCTACAAAGTATAATATATGGAAAAAAATGCAACATCAACAGGAAAACTACACCCTAGAAAAAGCAAGAAAGTAATGTTCTTTCAACAAACCCAAAAGAAGAGAGCCACATAAAGGTAATTCCACTTCTAACAACAAAAATAACAAGAAACAAAAAATCACTATGCCTTAATATCTCTTAACATCAATGGATTCAATTCTCCTATAAAAAGACATAGACTAACAGACTAGATATGTTTAAAAAAATCAACCTGAGTGTAGTAACCTACAGTCAGAAATATAAGCATGGTATGTACTCACATAGAAGTTGATATTAGCTGCAAAGTAAAGGGTACTCATGCTTAATTTACAGACCCAGAAAGACTAAATAACAACAGGGCTCAAGGGGAAATGCAAGGATCTCCCTGGGAAGAGGAAATAAAATAAATGTCTATGGTAGACTGGGAGCATATGGAGTGGGAAATAAGAGAAATCAGGTTGGGGGAGAGCGAACATACTAGATAAATGACTGATATTGGGGGCATTTTTGGAATGAGGTACAGACCTAGTGCGATGGAAATCCAATGGAAGCTAGTAGAGTAACTCTAGCAAAGGCTCCTGGTAATGCAGAACACTTCACTTGAGCAAGCCATTTTCTGTAATCAGGCCACGCATCAAGTGGAGGGACTGAGTCACCAACCAAGTCACAAAACCTTAGACCTACACTCTGTCCTACCTGCAGAGTGTTCTGGGACAAGAGTCTAGCAGAACTTCATCAAAGTCATCAGAGAGATTTCATCCAAGAACTCATGAGAACAGGTAAAGAAGCCCATACCCAAACAATGGGTGGAGTTTGGATCGTCCTGCGGTAGGAAGGATGGGGGTGGGTGGTGGGTGGGAGAGAGGTCATGGATACTAGGAGAACAGGGCCCACAGAATCAACTGACTGGGATTCATGGAGACTTGCAGAAATCAGGGAACCTATAGAGGTCTGACCTAGGTCCTCTGAATATGTAATAGAGCTGAATAGCTTGGTGTTCTTGTGCAAATCCTAACAGTGGGAGTGGGGGATGTCCTTGACTCTTTTGCCTACTTGTAGAAACCTTTTCTTCATATTGGATTGCCTTGTCCAGACTTGATGTGACTAGTATGTACCTGATCTTATTGTGGCTTGTAATTCAATATTTGGTTGACATCCCTAGGAGGTCTGCTTTTATCTGATGGGAGACTGAAGGATGCTGGGTCTTGGAGACAAGGGAGGTGTGTGGGGGTAAGGGGAGGAAAAGGAGGGTAAACTTCAGTCAGGTGTAATATTTGAGAAATAACAATAAAAACACATGTCTAAAATCAATTCTCTCATGTCTATTGTAGGGGTGAGAACAGAAGAGCAAACTTAAGCCACATCAATCAGAAGTAAAAAGTAGAACAGGAAAAGAAAACAACAAAAACCTCACAGTGAAGGCAAAAGTTGAGTTTTCTTATAAGACCAAAATACTTTTCAGACTTTTATGTTGATGAAGAAAAAATTAAAATGCTCAAATGTATAAAAAATGAAGAATAAATTTGTGGTCTTCAGAAGAGGTTCAGTGACCCACAAACATGAGTGAAAACAGGAATGTAAAGGCAATACAGTCCTTGGTTTCAGCCTTGTTGCCGATGTTAGTGATGAGCAGTGATAGACATCCATGGAAAACCAACTTAGTTTTACACTATAATTATTTTTAGCACATCACAACTCGTAATAGGCAACTGGAATAAAAATTCATAGGATTCTCTTATTGTTTATATTTGAATCATGAGCCTGAACAAGCTGGTTTTTTTTGGGGGAGGGTTATTAAACACTTATTTATTTTTAAATAGCAGTGTTCAAAAGAAAATCAAATGGCAAATATGCAAATTGGCTCTGTGTAACTATGAGACTTTCAAACAATCCTTTCCCCAGAAGGAATAAGTACATCCAATTTAATTGGATCAAAATCTATAGATTATGAAATCTTAAAGGAACTAGTAAAAAATGCAACATTGTTAGAAAGACATTTAAATACATTAATTCAATTAAATTCAAATCATATATTTAATACCTACTTCATGCTCATCCCTGAGCTTGATCCACCACTTCTTTCTATCATCTATTTAGATGATTTGCTCTAAAATATGCTCTACCTGTAGCTCCACAGACTCAAAGGAGCCTGAGAGACTGGCTTTGCTCTTGTGGTCATGCAGAAGGTCCAAACAATGTTGCAACCTGTGTTAAATAACCACAAAATGGAAATCCAGCAGGATATAACAAAATTGTATTGTTTCCTAGTGATACAGCTTTCTTTGTGTGGTGAGGCTATTGTGGATTGAGTAAGCCCATTCGAATATTGCTGTACCAAGAAAATCTGCAAATTTAAAGCTCACATAAAAATGTTCTGGTACAAACTGTTTTCTTCATTAGCTAATAGCATCGCTCCAACTGCAGATTGCATTCTGTTCTGTTTTAGCAATGCACCTCATGCGTTAGTGAGTTTTGAAAAGTCTGGGTGGAATTCATTTCCAGATACTAGTAAACAAATTAAGAAGGTTCAAAGCCAAGTGAAGAAGAAATGGAGAACCAAATCAACAACTGGGCAATGAAAATTATTTAGGACATTTGCTGAGGGGCCCCAGAGAGTTTAATTTCATTGGCGATCTTCCATGTAATGTTCAAATTTATTACACTGTGTTAAAGGCAGTTATCGAACACTATGACTGCTTTTCCCACTGAAAGTCTTTACCTGAATTTAATAGGATCACTTGCTTTTCACAGTGGACAAAAGTGCATTACGTATTCAACTCAGTGAGTTTCTAACCAAAGTGACTTGTTCAGTAGACATATCTTCTTAAATAGTAAAATAACCAATATATTTCCTTGCCATTAATTAAGTAATTTAAGACATTACATAACATTTAGACAAAACATTGAGCAAATTCCTCAAATTGGGTGCTCTGAAATGCTAGTCTGATGGAATCAAATGATTCCAACATGATTAAATTATTTCTTGTCCTAGGTTATTCACATACCATAATTCTATCCCCTGAGCCCTTACTATTAAAATTTCTTTCTAGATCAATTCTATCATTTCAGTTTTTACCAATTTATTTTAACACAATTTGCTTGTCACATTGTTAATTATACAAGCTACTCATGAGATGAAATTCTTTGGGTGATGGTTTTGTTTCTCAAACTGCAATGGGAAATTAAAGTGAATGGGCCCTGAATGTTGCTTCTGACTTTATTTCTCTAGCTGATTTCTCAGCTATGTTGAAAGACAAAATTGCCTGCTTGCAAATCAATAATCATATTCAAAAGATAAATAATTATGAAATAACTGACTACACATCAGACTGAAAACCTTGCTGCTACAAATGTGAACAAAGGATCATGTTTAGTAACAAAATGAGTAATATGAGTAAACTGATTTCAGGTGAGCATTACAAAACCCAAGAGTCATAAGCAGTTGTCAAAGTCAGTCACCAAGAAACAATGTCCACAGGTATTTTATTACTCTTAAAAATTAGATTATCTAGGTAAAAATCATCAAGAACAATTTGCATTTACTTCTTACTGAACACCATTATGGCACCAAGACATGAATAGGTTCTGAAAACACTAGAAGCACTCTGGAAGCATCCTGGAGAACCCCATCTCTGCTCTTTGTGAAAGCGATTGATGAAAACATGGTGTCCTAATGTGAGGCATGATAGAGTCCCCCATAGCCATTAATCCTTGCTTCCTTTCTTAACTCACTGGGACCTAATTCCAGATTTTTTCCTCAGAATTTTGTGTGTAAAGAATAACTGATATTACTGAAACTATACTCCGAGTCTCTTCACATGCAGACATTGGATAAAAGTCTGGGTATGAACAATACATTTGAGATTTCTGAAGTAACAGGAAAAGAAGGGGTACATTGGTATGACCATGGCCATAGATGCTTGCTATTGGCAATTGAGGGCTGCTAAGGGTAAGCTCAGTTTTGGTTAAGGATAGGAATCCTGATGGAGTGATTTTTTCAGGGTTTTAATACACAGTTCTTTACACCATTGAGAAACTTAAGAAATCAAATTGTAGCAGAAATAAATCAATATAACACAAACAAAAAGTGTATCCTTGTACATGGTGACAGATTTTTCACTTGATTATACTTTGGAGAAGGAAATTTTTGGCAGAAGACATGCATAGGAGATGCCCTTCCGTTTTAGGAAGCAGAGTGTCCTCTGGGTTTGATTTTCAGATGTTACTCAGCTAGCTTAAGACATGTAAGACATGCCTGGCTAACAGATACTTGAAAAGAAATTAAGTTTTATTAATTTTGTGTATATCACTTAGCACTGCAAGTATGAGGGGGGACAGGGACAAAGGCAAAGTTCAGTATAAAGATGTCCTTTGATTTTACTAGCTTGAACAAAGTTTTGACTTAGTTCTGTAAAACTGAGGTTATATTTTCTACTTTCTAGAGTTATTACAAATACAAAAACTTGGTGACTCATATAGAACTTAGATGTTCACCAGATTTGGTTAACAGAGACTCTAAATAATAGTCCTTTGTAATAATAGTTTAACAAGAAGTTTTAAACCATGAAATTAATAATCAATTTAGGTAATTGTTTTATTGTCTATGAAGTATAGTATATTGAAAATTCATTGGTGAAAAAACAAAATTGGGAAGAAAAGGTAGACTGTGACCCAACAAGAGTGATCACAGTTGCTCTGGAGGAAGAGACAGACTCAGTTGAACACATGCCAAGGAAATATGAAGACTTAGTCTAGCCTAGTTTTGCAACCTCAGTTGTGAGGTAAGCTCACAGGAGTTCCAGAAATACCACAGAAAACCATGACAATATTTGTTTGGCACAGGCTGTAAGGTAGGTTTGGTAATTTCATCTTCAGAAAAAGCTATAGGCAAAAACAAAGAAAATTAGAAGTGAAAACAGAACACAAGGCACTATTTCCTGGAAAGCCAGCAATGTGAAGGAGAAATGGCTTTGATAAAAATATCTGTCTTGGAATACAGTATGTTGGGCTTACAGATTTGGAGTATTTAATTTGCATCTATGCAATGTGGTTCTGGAAATCTAAGAGTCTTTTCTGCATACAACCCAGGAGAGTTTTCAGGAAATGGCACTATTGATCTGCTAAAAGCCAGCAGGTGGTTATCTTTCCAAAACTGTGGCCCTTGCATTGAAAACCACACTATCATCCCTTTTTTTATTCTCTTACTGTGGTGATACAGGCAAAAACTTTTCAAACATTTTAATTTTTGTTGTGATCACCATTGTAGAAACAATAGATTTTTGAATTATTCCTTGTAAGATTTTCTTTCTTAGATAGTGTCTACTGTAGACCAGGATGTTTGTTAATTTATATAATAGCTGGAAAGAACCTGGAATTCCTGATCCTCCTGTCTCTTCCTAAGTGCTGGGTTTATAGTCCGTACATGATTATGCCCAACTTGTTATTTTTAATTTACTAGTGCCTATAGAATAAGTGAAATACATTGACATGGTTTAATTGCTCAATAACATATAGTTTTAACTCTTGGTAGTGATATTTGCAAACCATAAAAAGTAGTAAATTAAAAATTAAAGAAGTAATATGTGCATTCATATTTGTTTATACACTCTATCAACGCCAGTGCAATTATGATGACTCTAATCCAAATACATTGCTGTGTACCCAAAAAAATGAAAGATCTAAAATTAATGTTTGTATCTGTAGTGGTTTGTAATCCTAAATATTGTTCCCCAAGGCCTGGTTGCTCCCAGGGATGGGAGAGTCTGCAGATATCTGAGTGACATACTCAAATTAAACTGTTTAATATTATCCCTCATGTAATCTTTGATTGGTGAATAAAGATGCCTACAGCCAATAGCTGTGCAAAAGAGATATAGGTGGGGTTCTTGGGGTTCTGGACTTGGGGGTCTAAGGAGAGCATGAGGGGGAACAAAAGGTGGAAAGGGTAGGAAGCGGCCACAGAGTAGGTTATTAATACATAGCCATGAGGGTTGGCCAATTGGAGTTCAGAGCAGCAGAGATGGAGAGCAATAAGTCATAAATCAGGGTTACCAATAGAAAAATAGGTTGTAATGGCATAGAGAGTAGATATCTGTGCAGTTCTAATGCTGATTAAGGCTAATTAGAAAGATTATGTGTTATTTTTGAATAAAAACCCAGAGTTGGGAATAAATATTATTCACAGCAGTACTAGATAAGTTTCCAGAATGACTCAAGGATTAATTTTATCTCATACTTGCTAGCTTGTCTGTGGATTGCTAAATTTTCAATTGGTAGACACACAGATAAAAGATAGCACTAAAATGTATCATAAGAGAAAGCAGAGTTTGATTAACTAAATAATAATAAAGCTATTGAATGACATTAGTAAAATCATAGTGTTAAAGATCACAGGGAACGTATACCTTACAAAGTGAACAGTTACAATGTTTAAGTGAATTCTAAATACGTTTTCAGGAATTCCTTGGACTATAGACAACTTTGTTTTTCTATTTTCAGCTGTAGATTACTGAGTGGTTATTTCATTACCAACCAAGTTGATTCAATGCTTCAGTCTAGATTTTATTTCTATCTAGACTAGTACTTAGTCTTATTAGACTTAATATCTACTTTTTATAATAATTCTTTAGATCTGAGTCCACTTCTATTACAGTCAATGCCCCATTTTCATAATAATTATGATTTTATGCCTAAATTGCAAGTCTGAAATGAAATTGATAGATAATGACCTATCTACCATGGACGTTTGAAAGACTCAAGATAATGCTGTAACTCTACTCAAAGGGTATAGTTATGTGTATGTCAGGGGAGCTCAGTGGTTTGTACCAAGGATTATTTGTCATCTTAGAAAACAGGAGAGAAGTGTTGCTGTCAATATTGGAGAAGGGAAAATTACAACAGTGGAGAAAACTGATCTGACTCCCTTGAAGACTCAATTATGTGATTATTCCCATTTGTCTTCAAGCATAGCTATGCAAGTGTATTCACATATTGAGGCACACATTTTATTATATTAGATTACTTATTTGTTCATATCCTGTGTATTATTGTTGGAGCTGTAACATTATTTTCCATGTGCATAGGTTATTGCCGATTATTTTGATTTCAAAGGATTACATTAGGCCAGGAGTTCAGATACCTGAGAAATTCAGTGATCTATATATACCTTATCCTGAGTCCCAGTATCTCAGAGACCACTGCATTTACAACCTAGGTTTTTAGTTCATTGACCTGCATATAATATTACTAAAAAATGACAGCTCAATTTATCCGTGGGTGAGTAATAAATAAAAAGAAACAGTTTCAACTGAGCATCTTTTATGTAATTTCTAATACAATGTAGTAATCAAAACAAAAATTTAGTTCAATGTAATACACATTTGCATAATAAAATACTCTGTACAACTATAGCTGAAAGATAGATTTAAGTAGTCAAATTCTAGTTTAAATATGACTTCAGAGTCAGTTGTGTTGGTATGGAAAAATTCTCTCCTCAATTAGTGCAAACATCATTTCCATATTTTTTTGAGACACACACACACCCATAAACACAGAGAGACAAAGAGAGAGAGAGAGAGAGAGAGAGAGAGAGAGAGAGAGAGAGAGAGAGAGAGAGAGAGAGAAGAGAGAAGAGAGGAAGAAGAAGGAGGGGGCAGAAAGAGGGAGCAATTCAGAGGTATGAAAACTGAGCGAAGAGTGGGAGATAGAAACAGCCTGGGTTTTGAGTGTCATTCATGCTCTTGTTCCACATCCTTTTCTAGAGATGCAGCACACCAAATTCAGCACGCACTCTAGAAGAGGGGATTTATCAAACAGAGGTCAGAGATGGAGATCACTGGGGCCTTGTCAGGGTCTCCTTGCTTCATATCCCAAGTTAAAGAAAAGAGACAATGGGTCTACACTCTATTGTCTCCCATGTTACCATAATTTGTTTATTCTCTGTTCTCTTACATATCACGTATTCCTTCTTTTCCTTTCCCCTTCAGTTGTTTCAAATCTACCTTAAAAAATCTTTAATTTTAAAATTTTTCATTCTTTTCTCATTTTTAGATATATAACAGATACTACCTAGTTGTTCTAATTTATGTCATTGTTAAGAAAAAAGTCAAGCAATAACAGTAAATTATAAATTCAGATTCAAGTGAAACATGTAGCTGTGTCCCTAAGTCATCACTTCACATTATGGCCTGGGCTGGAATGAAGAGTCTGTTCCCTCTTCATTCTCACTAGGCCAGAAGCTCTTCTGAGAACACTTTCTTTAGGAATGAGTGGCTACCAAATTTCCAATAATAGCCATTTTTATATCCTAAAATCCATCCTAATATCCATTTAGTTATATCCTAAAATCATTAAATATTTCTACATCTTCCAATGAAGATATTTAATGATTTCTAAAATAGCTTAAATATTTTTCTGTTGCTGTAATGAAATACCATATCCAGAAGCAGCTTACGGAAGAAAGAAGGATATGGGTGCATCATGTTAGACAGGCATTTCATGCAGCAGACAAGTGGCAAGCATGGCATCAGGAAGGCAAACAGAGATCACATCTTTGACTTTGAACATGAAGAAAAGGAAACTGGATATGGAGCATGGTACTAATTTTCAAAGCTTGTCTTCAGTGGCTGACAAGCCTCTTAAACCTTCCCAAACAGCATTACCAGCTGGAATCAATTGTTCAAAAAAATTAGACCATGGTAGACATTTCAACCACCACACACAGCACACTAGTTCACATAAGGTATGAGATCATTAAAATATTATATTTTCATTTTGTCTACTGACTTTTTTACTACCTTTGTTGTATGTTCAAATTCTATAATACAAACCCCAAAGTATAGTACTCGATATCTTCTATTTAAAGTAACTATATTAGAAAACATTTAAATAGTGAATATTAATATTGAAATGAATATTTTTATATTTACCCATTCTCTTCATATTTGAGATGTACTTAATTTATTTGTGTAAGTCCAAATTCTGAATGATCTCTCTTGTGTTTAAGATGTCCATTAGCAGACATTAACTTCAGGTAGCAGTAAACATTTTTAACTCTTATACATTATGAATTTCTGTGTGTTTTCTTCCAAAAAGTATTTTACCCATTAAAGAACTTTTAAGCTGATAACTTTTGATCCTTTTAATATCTGTAAATGTAACCCAGTGCTTCAGTTTTACACTGTTTACATTTTGTGTATAATATGTCTGCTTTTCGTGTTTGCTTTGCAGATATTTTTTCTAACACTGGTTTTGAGTAATATTATTTTTATGTGCTGGCCTGTAGAGGTGATGGTGGTGATGTATGTCATGATGGTGGTGCTGGCTGTCATGGTCCTGCTGGTGGTTGTGGGTGTCATGACAATGGTGGTGGTGGTGGTCGTGGTGATGGTGGTGGTGGTGGTGGCCTCCTCCTCTTCTCGTCTTCTACTTTCTCCTTCCTTTCCATTTTTCTTCTAGTTGATGAAGGCTTTATGAGCTTTGTGAATTTATTGGTTAAAAACTTTATGATTTTCATTAGAATTTTAATATTTTATTTTGTCTTCAAAATGTTGGGCCTTTTTATATCCAAGCATACATTTGTTTTTCTTATGTGATATTAATTATAACTTATTTGTATTCCTTATCTCTCTTTCTCTCTCTCTCTTTCTTTCTCACTCTCTCTCTCTCTACACACATACACACACCATTAGGTTTTATTAATTAAATATATATGCACACATTTATTGATTCCCCCCCCTTGAGAAATTGGCAACAGATTTTCTTTCACTTCACTCTTTTGGGTTGTAGGTGAGTTGAAATGGATATCTTTGAATTTGAAGAAGTCAATAAATTTCTAGCAATTCTCTTAAACTAGGAGGATTTGATCTATGGAGTTTTTTCTTGTTTTCAATGATTATAATAACAGAGTTGTATTGCTGATATTTCAAATATAGGTGAAGCAGGTTCTTTGGGTGAAGGAAGAGATTCTTGACTTTTGTTTAGACTTACATCCATGCTGCAATATCTTCAGCAACTGAAAATAAAAGGACACATTTGAAGTTGTAATTGTACCAATTGGGAAGCTACCTGAAGCTGATGCTTTCTGCTGTGCCTGCACATGAATAAAACTGGATATACCATTTCTCTTCTTGTCATTTACTGTAGCAAAAGCATCTCATAGGGATGCACTTGGGGAGCATTGCAATACGAAGGTTGTTTTGTGCATTAAAAGTTATACTCCATTATGCTTCTTTTGGGAAGAGGACTGGATTATACTTACCCTGCACTAATTATGATGCCACTACTCTCTCTGACACTCCTTGCTTAAAGTTCAAACGAAGATGCTTTCTGAAGCTTTTCTAGCATTCTTTGAGCACACTGTGGTTCTGAGACAAATGAGTAATAAAATTGTAGCTTCTAATCTAAAGAAACAGTAGAGAATGGCATGTGAATGTGTCTTTTCTACATTAGAAACTATGTGTGCCAGAAAATTCAGGCTAGTTAGTTATATAATATAATCTAGCTTGTTATGCTTCCCTTCAGGAACTAGATTTCAGACATCAGAAGTAAGGTCTCATGGGAACTAGTGTCTACTCAAAGGTCATATTAAAGCCTCAGGGAACAAAGAACTCCAGGCTACTAATGAATGCTGACAGTGAGAGAAGTCATCTTTCCCAGGGAAGAACACACCAATTAGTTATCTAGTATCAAATGTCAGTCCGGAAACATACTTTCAAGCAACATTGCACAGGCTGAACAGGTTACATTTAGCAATATACTTGTTTACAGAAATACATATATGTATGTAACAGCAATTGACCAAAAAGGAGGTTAATTTAAAACTGAGCAAGGGCTTTATATGGCAGGGCTTGGAGGGAAGATAAGGAAAGGAGAAATGATGTAATTATAATCTCAAATAAGAATGAAAAATAATAAAGATATGTTTTAGGAGTCATAGGTGGATGATATGAGAGGTTGGATATAAAAGCTTTATGTAAATTTTATCAAATAATATGTTATCATCATTATGAACAATTTAAATTTAAAATAGTATAATTTGAATGAGTAACAAGAATGTATTTATCATTTAATGGAAAGCTTTGGATGGTTTGGCTTTTCCTGTTTTTAAATTTTATTTTTAAATTGGTATTTTTGCAGCTTCCACTATTGAATTAGAATTGTACAGGAAATTAGCAATAATTGCTAGTGAAATGTAGGATAATTACCAGACTTCTTCCTGGTACCACAATGTTGAAAGCTCTGACAAAACAAATTAGGAGGCTTTCTTGTCACCACAGCAACAATTTTCAACTTCTTTTTGCTTTTCTGAAAATATAACCAGTCAAGCACAGTTAATTTAACATGAGCAGAGTGAAAAATTGATTTTTCCCCACATGAGGCAATTAGGCCTTTAAAGAGATGAAGTTAAATAATGATATGCAGAGTCTAATTTGTTTATGAACCTTAAGGAACTTTAGTTTGAGTTATAGGAAATAAATAATTGACTATAAAATAAATACGTGATTTGGGTGCTGAAAAAGCTCAGAACTTTTATTAGTGCCATTCATTTGATGCCATTAATGATGGTTGGTATATGGAGCTTATGAGATGGCTCAGCAGGTAACAATGCTTGCTGCTTTTCCGGAGGTCTTGAGTTTGGTTCCTATCACCTGCCTGGTTGTTCCTGTTACAACCGCCTGCAATTCCAGCTTCAGGAAATCTAAAACTCTTCCTTGGCATCACTGTTTACCCAGAACCCCCTCTGTTTCTCTCTGTTTCTCTCTGTTTCTCTCTGGTTTTCTCTGTTTCTCTCACTCTCTCTCTCTCTCTCTCTCTCTCTCTCTCTCTCTCTCTCTCTCTCTGTCTGTCTCTCTCTCACATGCACACACACACAGACATATACAAGGATATAAAAGTCAAATAAGAATTTAAAATAGAAAATTGCTATAAATTTATAACATCGTTTGTTTCAGTCCTAATCTGTATATATGCCTATTCATCCTGCTTATTTATTAAAGTGAATCATTTAAAGTAGTTGCTCATTTCACTTTAAATAAATAGGTATTTTCTTGGGCAAGTAAATATGTTCAAAGCCTACATTAGGCACACATGATAAAATTATGTCTTTGAAATCAGGAATATTTGATCCATAAATGATATAATTAATAATTACAAAAAATTGCAAAGATTGGGCATGATGATATTTGAGCTCCATGTTTTAAAGAGTTGAATATATATATTCCAGCATGGAAAGTAAATGTTGACCTTTTATTGTGGAAAGATTTTATATCTCATCTATGCTCATGTAGTTCCTTGAGTTTGAGGTTGCATTTGGTGGGTAGGTGCTGGGGACTGAACACGGGTTATTACTCATGCTAGGTAAGTATATTCCCTTATGAAGAACAGAAAATAAAACCGTAAGCATAGAACATAATGCAAATGTCAGAAGTTCTTTGGAATTGTGTAGGAAAATGTTTTAACATTTAGGAATGTAAGCATGCCTGGTAGCATTTTCCCAAAGATCCTGTCAGCTTAGTTTTGAATTTGAACATGGTTTGGCAGTGTTTCCTTATTATACTACCCAACACAGGGTCTCTAGGTACTCACTTGCTTGTTCAGCATATTTGTCATAATGTTTCAATGGTTTCATTGGTACAGATGCTAGAAATTAACAGATAATTAGAGAAATGATTGAGCTTATGGATATGGTGACTATTGTGGTTCAGCAGAGTGTCTTTCAAAGAGCCCTATGTGTTTAAGGCAAATTTCCCAGATAGTGGTACTTCTGATAAGTGATTGGATCATGAGTTTACTACCTCTACCAATGAATTTATTCACTCTTGAATCCATAGCTGAACTAACAATTAGGAGTTTGATCCTAGTTGGATGAAGTCTACCACAGGAGCCTTGTCTTAGGACATATCCTGACCCTGCCTCCTCCTGTCTTCACTACTTCCTTCCTGTAGTACATGGCTACTCCAAGAGAAACAGATTTTTTCCACTTCTCTCCTTCTCACTGCATTGTTCTGCTGGATTATAAGCTCACAGTAAGTAGGCCATCATAAAGTATTAAACCCTGTTAGGGTGATGTGTCCAATGTACTTGAGATCTACAGGAGACATACAGAAAGAATGTTAATCCATAGAAGTGAGATGATGCAAGAGGTAAGTTGAAAATGTTATGGCAGTGATGATCTCTTTAAGAAAGGCAAGCAAACTAATGACATCGCTATCCTACACATTTAAATAATATGTTCAATATAATGTTGGAGGGCTCATGGGTGTATATGTGTGCACACAGGTATAAATATATAATAACAGGCATATTTTGTTCAAAATGCATTTCAAACAAAAACCATGAGTTTAAGGTTATGTACATAAGATATGTAAGATTTTGAGTTGCAAGATTAAGAACACACTGTGGGCCATACGGAGACCGCCCCACCTGGGGACTAATCCCATACACAGACACCAAACCCAGACACTATTGCTGATGCCAAAAAGTGCTTGGTGACAGGAACTTGATAAAGCTGTTTTCTGCGAGACTCTGCCAGAGCCTTACTATACAGATGCAGATGCTCTCAGCCAACCATTGGATTGAACATGGGGACCCCAATGGAGGCATTAGGGGAAGGACTGAAGGAGCCTAAGGGGTTTGCAACCCCATAAGAAGAACAACAATATCAACCAACCAGACCCAGTCCGAGAGCTCCCAGGGACTAAATCACTAATCAAGGAGGGACCCATGGCTCCAGCTGGATATGTAGCAGAGGATGGCCTTATCTGGCATCAGTGGGAGGGTAGGCCCTTGGTCCTGTGAAGGCTCAATGCCCCAGTGTACGGGAATGCTACAGTGATGAGGCAGGAGTGGGTGAGTGGGTAGGTGAGCATCCTTATAGAAGGAGGGGGAGGGGCAATGAGATGGAGATTTGCAGAGGGGAAACTGGGAAATGGGATAACATTTGAAATGTAAATAAATAAAATATCCAATAAAAATAAGAAAAAATAAACAACACACTGTGTACGAGAAGTCAAAGGAACATCTATTTCAGAGTTCCAGGAGGGTGTCAAGAGATATGTAGATGAGACATGTGGCCTATTGAGTATTATGAAGACTGACCTTAAATGTCTGGATTTGGAGATGAGTTGGTAAAGCAACAGTAAAATGGCTAGATAGTTGTTCTCTGGACTGTCTAGGAGCATAGACTGAAATTACCACACTATGAAATTTTCAGAGGAAAGTTGTGAGAAGAGGGGATAGTGACACTTAGCTTTGAGAACACATACATAATAAGACAGAGAAGCAGAAGGATAGCTGGGAAGCAGAATGAGGTCACAAACTCCTTGGGACTGGATAGGAAGACACTGTGACATTAATGATACTGATGGACAAAAGGAGTTTATATGGAGATTTAGACCAGCTGTGGCACTTGGTGACATTTGAAAACAGTTTTAGCAGCTGTGGAGGTGGAAACCCGATTTCAAGGGATTAAGTTTTTATTGGTGATGTGGAATCAAAAGCTGTAGATGAGCCTGGTCTCTCAATAATTGTAAACTTGAAATGTAGGGTCCAGGACAAAGTTCTGCAAACAGCAATGATTCAAGAATATTTAGGAACTGTGAGGAGGAGAAGAGTAAATATTGTACTACAGAAAGGACTCATGCAAGAGCTTCAGTCAGAGAAGGAGTATGGCTTCAAAACAAAACATGAACGGAGGGCAAAGTAAGGCCAGCTCCTAGAACAAGATAAAAGTACATACCTAGCTTGACAAGTTTACTTGGGATTGGTTGATGGAGGAGAAAGCATAATCAATCAACAGTCATGATTTCTAAGGTTCCAGCAAGAGTGACACCACACCACACACACACACACACACACACACACACACACACACGCATACACATGCATACACACACACACACACACACACACACACACACACCAGACAGAAAAAGGGAAGAGAGGAGAGAGGGCAGGAAGAGAAGGAGGGAGGGAGAAATGAAGAATACTTGGGACTATAATGAAGAAAGCCCAAAGATCCACCTGAACCCTGTAGAAGGAGAGAACCCTCCACCCCCAGTCAGGTAGCTGATAACTACCTTACAAGCTTCTCCCAGGGTCTCACTTAGAGAAGTAAATATTCTTTGGGAAAATTAATGTAATGTCATATAACAGAAATTCATTAAAAAATTCTCTGTGGAAAAATCCACTGCCAACTACTTCTTGAAACTGCAATCTGTGTACACAGAGATGAATTCATATTTGCTCAATATGTTTTCTTCATCATGGAGGCTGTGTATAACTTAGAAAAGATAAGAAATCCCTTCCTAACTATCTGATGATGTTGATCATGATGTCATTTAGAGTGTACATTTTGTCTCTGGATGCATGTCTGAAAAAAAACCATCTTCATAATTATTCCTGATTATAGCAGAAGTCCCGAACTTCTAGCTAATTTTTGAGATAATTTTTATGGCAATAAAGTAATACTTATGATTGTAAGTTGCTAGTAAATGATTGCACTATGACAAATCTTCAGGTTCCCTGGAAATTACTCTTTTATCCAGTAAAGTTTATTGTTTAACTAAAAGTATAGTTTAACTAGAAGTTATACTTTCCTAAGGCCTTACTTAAGATGAGAGAAGGTGTGTATGTGTGTGTGTGTGTGTGTGTGTGTGTGTGTGTGTGTGTTTAAAACGTTAATTTTTTTTAAAACAAAGGCATTTAATGTACCTTTAATTTGGTTATACAGAAATAAATGGAAGAGCTTGATAGGCACATTTTTTTTACAGTCTCCCCATTGCCTCCCTCCTGGTCCCTATCCCACAGTTCCTCATCCCATTCCTCCTCCCCTTCTCTCCAAGTGGATGCTCACCTCCACTTCCAGGACTCTCTACTCCCTGGAGTCTCAAGTCTCTGGAGAGTTAGGCGTGTCTTCTTCCACTGAGACCCGATGAGGCAGTCCTCTTCTATGTATGTGTTGGCGGGAGGGCGGGGGAGGCTGGCACAAGCTCCTGCATGCTGCCTGGTTGTTGGCTCAGCGCTCTTAGAAATCTTAGCTGTCCGTGTTAGTTGAGACTATTGGTCTTCTTACAGTTTCTCTCCTCCACTTCTCCCAGCCTAGAGTCCCACTTGAGAGGTAGAAGAAAATAATCCCTGGAGGCAGAGGTAGGGAAAAAGAGAGGGAGAGGGGGAGGGGAAAAAGGAACATGATCAGGCCTGGGGGGTGGGGGAACAGGAAAGAAGCCCTGTGGGCCAGCAGAATGAGTGGAAATATGCAACCTGGAGGGGATGGTGTAGTTCAGGGGACCATTAGAAACTACCAGAGACCTGGGAGGTTAGAGACTCTCAGGGCTCAAAGGGAGGGACCTAGATGAAGTGCCCAAGAGTGGGGAGAGAGAATGTGAAGAGTCTAACTCCAGTAGAAAGACAGGGCATCAAGTAGAGGGATGGGGTTGCCATCCCACAGCCAAAAACACTGACCCAGAATTGTTCCTGTCTAAAAGAAATACAGGGACAAAACTGGAGAAGAGACTGAGGGAAAGGAGGTCCTGTCTGACCCAACTTGAGAACTATCTCTAGGGGAGGGTCCAAACTCTGAAACTATTACTAATGCTACAGTGTGCTTACAGAAAGGAGCTGTGCAAGACTGTCTTCTGAGAGACCCAACAAGCAACTGACTGAGACAGAAGTGGAAGCATACATTCAACCACTGGACTGAAGTAGGAGATCCTTGTGGTTGAATAAGAGTAATATTCGGTTTTTTTTTTGTACTTAAAAAATTTTATTGGATATTTTCTTTATCTACATATCAAATTTTACCACCTTCCTGGTTTCCCCTTCAGAAACCCCCTTTCCCATTTCCCATTCCTGAGGAATGCTTCCAGGAGGGTGCTTCCCTACCCACTGACCCATGCCCTCCAGCCTATGGACACAAGTATTTCCCTATACTGGGCATCAAGCCTTCACAGTATCAATGGCCAACAAGGCCATCCTCTGCTACATACGGCTGGAGCCATGGGGCACTCCATGCTTAGACTTTGGTTGTTTTAGTCTCTGGGAGCTCTGGGGTATCTTATTGGTTGATGTTGTTGTTCTTATGGGGTGCAAATCCCAGTAGCTACCTCAATCCTTTGTCTAAGTCCTCCATTGGGGATCCATTCTCAGTCTGACGGTTGTCTGCTAGAATCTACCTCTGTATTTGTCAGGATCTGGCAGATTCTCACAGGAGACATCCACATCAGGCTCCTGTCAGCCTGCACCCCTTGGCATCCCCAATAGTGACTGGGTTTGGTGACTGCATGTGGGATGGATCACTATGTGTGCCATTCTCTGCATCCAGTCACTTGCTCCTTCAGTCTCTGCTCCACATTTTATCTCCATATTTCCTCCTGTGAGTATTTTATCCCACCTTTTAAGAAGTATTGAAGCATCATGTGGTATCTAAATTTTATCTTGAGTATTCTGAGCTTTTGGACTAATATTCATTTATCAGTGAGTGAATACCATGTATGTTCTTTTGCGATTGGGTTACCTCACTCAGTTCCATCTATTTGCCTCCAAATTTCATGAAGTCATTGTTTTTAGTAGCTGTACAGTGTTCCATTGTGTAACTCTACCACATTTTTTGGAACCATTCCTCTGTTGAAGGACATCTGGGTTCTTCCCAGATTCTGGTTATTATAAATAAGGCTGCTATGAACATAGTGGAGCATATGTCCTTGTTACAGGTTGGAGAATCTTTTGGGTATATGCCCAGGAGTGGTATAGCTGAGTCCTCTGGTAGTACTATGTCCAATGTTCTGAAGAAGCTCCAGACTGATTTCCAGAGTGGTTGTTCCAGCTTACAATCCTAACAACAATGGAGAAGTGTTCCTCTTTCTCCACTTCCTCACCAGCAACTGCTATCACCTGAGTTTTTGATCTTAGCATTCTGACTGATGTGAGGTGGAATTTCAGGGTTGTTTTGATTTGCATTTCTCTGATGACTAAGGATGTTGAACATTTCTTTAGGTACTTCTCAGCCATACAGTATTCCTCAGTTGAGAATTCTTTGTTTCTCTCTGTAACCCATTTTTTTTAAATAGGGTTATTTGATCCTCTGGTGACTAACTTTTGAGTTCTTTGTACATCTTGGCTAGTAGCCCTCTATCAGATATATGATTGGTAAAGATCTTTCCCCAATCTGTTGGTTGTGTTTTGTCCTAGTGACAGTATCCTTTGCCTTACAGAAGCTCTGCAGTTTTATGAGGTCCCATTTGTCGATCATAAGCACTGGTGCTCTGTTCAGGAAAATTTCCCCTGTGCCCATGTGTTAGAGGCTTTTCCCCATTTTTTCTTATATTAGCTTGAGTGTATCTGGTTTTAGAGGTCCTTGATTCACTTGTACTTGGGCATTGTGCAGGGCAATAAGAATGGATTGATTTTCATTCTTCTACATGCTGACCTCCAGT
Source organism: Rattus norvegicus (assembly GCF_021556685.1). NCBI lineage: Eukaryota > Metazoa > Chordata > Mammalia > Rodentia > Muridae > Rattus > Rattus norvegicus. Next base: position 9,579,424 of record NC_141541.1, on the reverse strand, counting down.
TGAACCAACAATATTTGTTGAAAATGCTGTCTTTGTTTCCATTGGATGGCTTTAGCTCCTTTGTTAAAGATCAAGTGACCATAGGTGTGTGGGTTCATTTCTGGGTCTTCAGTTCTATTCCATTGCTCTACCTGCCTATCTCTGTAACAATACCAGACAGTTTTCACCACTATTTTTCTGTAATATAGCTTGAGGTTAGGGATGGTGATTCCTCCAGAAGTTCTTTTATTGTTAAGAATAGTTTTTGCCATCTTGGGATTTTTGTTATTCCGAAGGAATTTTCAAATTGCTCTTTCTAAGTCTATGAAGAATTGAGTTTGAATTTTTATGGGGATTTCATTGAATCTCTAGATTGCTTTCAACAAGATGGCCATTTTTACTATATTAATCCTGCTAATACATGAGCAAGGGAGATCTTTCCATCTTCTGAGACCTTCAATTTCTTTCTTTAGAGACTTGAAATTCTTGTCATACAGATCTTTCACTTGTTTAGTTTGTTTAGTTGTTTAAAGTCCCACCAAAAATATTTCTAAACTGTTAAAGGCTAGGCTCACAACCAATAACATTTTTTTTAACAGAAGTAGTATGAGCATAGATACTTTTGGCCTCTACTTCCTGTTCTCTTCGGTGTGTCTCCTTGTGATGTCAATGAACACTTGGTTTTTGCCATCTGAGGAAGGTATTGAGCTGCTTTTCAAAAAGAATACCAGTGTTGAGCTCATGATTCCTTTTATGTGAAACTCCTTATTGATACCCAGGCATAATGTCAGGCACATGCTTGTTTTTCTGCTTCCTAAGTTCTTGTATCATCCTATTAGAGAAATATCTTTTAGAGTATCAGATCTCAAACTCCAGTTCTATAATTCAGACTTTATCTTCAGTCTCTGTTAAGGATCTTCTTGCCACTCAGCCTCTGGTGTAGTCGGTGACCCATGCTTTTAGCTTTCATTGTTGAGTACCCTTCTTTTGAGTATCATAATATGAGGTTTTACTCAAAGGCTTTTTCAACTAGTATAAATAATCAAAGTTTAGAAAGCACAAATTCTTCCTTGACTACGGCTTTTGATAATCTGGTAGCAAAACTTTTGCTTTTGTGGAATTACTCAATTCATATAGTAAATCCATATTCTATAATGTCTGCACTAGCTCTTTTTCTTTCATCTAAGACAGTGTTTTTGAAATAGATAAAAACAGAATTGAAGAAACAAAGTTTTAATTATTCTTCCTTAGAAAATATCATAGTAGATAAATGCATACTTTTGCATCTCATAGAAAAAGAACATTCTGCATTAATAAGACTTATGTTAACTTCTAAAAAATAATGTGTGGTTTTTTCAGACAATGGTCAAAGTCTCTGTTATTTTTTCTTAGCTACACAAAAGAAATGATGATTGTAACTGGAGTGCTTGTAGGACTAGAGATCCCTCTGTTTAGAAAAGTACTTAGATAACTGCATCTCTGGAAGTATGTCTTTGGCAACCCTAGGTAACTGTAAAGAAATAATTACTAAATATGATATAAGAAAAAAAAGAATTTGGTTTGTATGGGATGGGGAAGGACATGTAAGAAAGAAAACTTTGAAACAAATATCCACATGTCAGTGAGTACATACCATGTGTGTTCTTTTGTAATTGGGTTACTACTCAGGATGATATTTTCTAGTTCCATCCATTTGCCTAAGAATTTCCTAAAGTCATTGCTTATAATAGCTGAATTGTACTCCATTGTGTACATGTAGTACATTTTCTGTATCCATTCATTTGTTGAAAGACAACTGTGTTCTTTCTGGCTTCTGGCTATTATAAATAAGGCTGTATGAACATAGCGGAGTATGTGTCTTTGTTGTATGTTGGATCATCATTTGGGTATATGCCCAGTAAAGGTATAGCTGGGTCCTTAGATAGTACTATGTCCAATTTTCTGAGGAACCTCCAGATTGATTTCCAGAGTAGTTCTATCAGTTTGCCATCCCACCAACAATGGAGGAGTGTTCCTCTTTCTCCACATCCTCACCAGCATCTGCTTTCACGTGAGTTTTTATCTTAGGCATTCTGACTTAGTGTGGGGTGGAATCTCAGGGTTGTTTTGATTTACATTTCCTTGATGACTAAGGATGTTGAACATATCTTTAAGTGCTCTGTTAACATTTAATGTACTTCAGTTGAGACTTCTTTGTTTAGTTCTATACCCCATTTTTAAATAGGTTTTTTTGGTTCTCTGGAGTCTAACTTCTTGAGTTCTTTCTATATAATGGAAAATAGTCCTCTTTTGGATCTAGAATTGCTGGAATTACCAAGATATAATTCCCAGGCCTCATGAAGCTCAAGGAGAAGGAAGACCACAGTGTGGATACTTTTGTGCTTCTTAGAAGGGGAACAAAATATTCACAGGAGGAAATATGAAGAAAAGTGTACAGCAGAAACTGAAGAAAAGGCCATTCAGAAACTGGCCCACCTAGGGATCCATCCAATATACAGTCATGTAACCTAGATAATGTTGCATATGCCAAGAAGTGCATGCTGACAGGAGCCTGCTATAGCTTTCTCCTGAGACACTCTTCCAGAGTCTGACAAATATAGAGGCGGATGGTCGCAGCCAACCATTGGATTGAGAATGGTTCCCCAACGACGGAGGTAGAGAATGGACTGAAGGGGCTGACAGGGGCTGCAACCTCAAAGGAAGAACAACAATATTAACCAACCAGACTTCCCCCCTCCCCCCAGAGCTCTCCAGGACTAAAGCACCACCCAAAGAGTACACATGGAGTGACCCATATGTTGCTGAAGATATCCTGGTCAGGCATCGGTGGAAGGGCCATTGGTTCTGTGAAGACTTGATTCCCCAGTGTAGGGGAATTCCAGGGCAGAGAGGCAGGAGGTAGAGGGTAGTTGGGTGGAGGATTACCCTCATAGAAGCAGGGGGCGGGAGATGCGATAGGTGGTTTCTTCAGAGGAAACAGGGAAAGGGATAACATTTGAAATGTAAATAAAAAATCCAATTAAAAAGTAAATAGAAAACATACAAATGAAAAGTCTGGAACTTAGAGAAAAGGACAGATGTTGAAACATGTGAACATGTGCGCCATAGTTTTGTTGTTATTTTTCTCATATGATAAAACATATAATGTCAAATATTATAAAGTTTACCTGTACAGATGGCTTGTATGAGACTAAATATAGAATGGAATCAGTAAAAAAGGAGAGAGGGGTGGGGGAGAGCGCCTTATAGGCTAGAATGAGGCTAACAGTAGAAGTTAGTCTCTAAGAACTCCATAAAATGGAATATACTGAAGGAAGGAAAGAAAAAAGAACTCAACTTTGCTTCTCTGCAACTGGGATGACATCCTGAACACAAGAGATACTTGGTAATATTTGCTGACTGATGAAATTAATCATACATTTTTTTTATTTAAAGCAATTGATTAAATCAAATGTCAAATATGTTAACATTGATTCTCCACTGACTGGATTTCACACATTTGATGTTCACTTAGTAATGTAAATTGTGTATGGAACATATTTCTCTTCTAAATACATAGCCTTAGTTTGTTTGAAGAACTTACTCTTCTGTGATATAAAGAAAAAGTGATTAAGCAAAAAGAACTTAGTCTTGTACCTTTGGTGATGGGTCAATTGTGTGTTTCTCTCATTTTTAAGACCATATGCTGTATTGTTTTTCTCATAAAATATATGTAAAATATTGCCATCTTAATTGCATTGTGCTAGTTACGTCTTTATCAACCAGACACAAGCTAGATTTATTTTGGAGGAGGGAATTCAGTAGAGCAAATGCCTTTATCAAATTGGCTGATAGGCAGTTCTGTAGAGGCTTTTTTTTTCCAATGATGGATGTGGGTAGGCCCATCAAACTGTGGGCAGAAGCATCCATATGCAGTGTCCTGGGTTGTTTAAGAAAATAGGCTGAGGAAGCTTTACTTCAACATAGTATTCCTCACTATTTACTGAGACCAGATACTCACTTTCTATAAGTTGATGTCCAGGTATAGCAAGCAAGCTGGATGCTCCAAGGGGACAGATGACTTGCCTTTTAGTCAAAACAAATTCATTCCTTGGTTTAAAGAAAACTAAGGGGAAGTTTCTCTTCCACTTTGTGTCTGGATTCACCAACATTACTGGGCCCCCTTTTCCTTGCTCGTCCTCTCTTAAGGAAGAAGTCTATCATCATTATTCAGTAGAACCCGTGGCTACTAAGACTGAAGTGTTTTCTTGTACTTCCCTTAATTGACTTCATATTTTGAATATTCATGTATTTCTTTTCATTACCCTTTTCTTTTATATTTTCTCCCATATTTTATATGAATTTTATAAAATATATCTTGATCCTATTCAGCTCTTCTGAATCTCCCAAATATATATATATATATATATATATATATATATATATATATATACATACATTCTCTACCATTTCAGCTACATGAACTTTAACAGTACATAAAGATTTTATTTATACTTGATCATATTTCTATTTAAGTGACAATGTAATTTCTTATTATTTGTAGACATGAAGAAGTGAGGGAGTATAATGTTAGAGCGTCACTTGAATGTTAGTTAAGTTCACAGAGTGACTATGAACTTGACTCTGACTTCTGAAGCTCCAGGTTGAAAAGCTGCCTGGAATAGATGTGTACTCCTATGGCTTTGAGTCTCAGAGGATCCATTTACTTCATTGATTTAAACAGACTTTTAGACTTTCTGGGTCATAAATATTAATTGGCAAGCTAGTTAATAATATTAATTCACGGACATTATTCATATCAACCTGAGAAAGAAACTGTATTCTTTTAATCAGACTAATCTGAGAAAATTATAGAAGAAATTAGAGTTTTCTCACATGGAATGATGGATAATGAAACTATTTTCTTCTTTACTAGGGGGAATTTGCTCATTCATATACTCATATACACAGAGTCAGGGAAAAGAGGTATACAAGACATTAGGAACATTATTTGCTTTCTGTCTAATTCTTCATTCATTTAGATTCTGAAATGTTTCTTTCTGAATAATAAACATTCTCCTTATTATTCCTAGAAATATGTTCTAGATCAATCAAGGTGATAATAAACATTCCAAAGTTAGCCATTGCTTATACATTTCTTTACAAAAAGTATTTTTAATCAGGATCAAATAAACCATCTACACAGTCCCACAACCCATAAAGAAATAGAGGCAGTCATTAAAAGTCCCCCCACTAAAAAAGCCTATGACCAGATACAGAATTCTATCAAACCTACATAGGAGACTTAATACCGATATTGTATGAACTATTTTACAAAACAGAAACAGAAGGAACACTACCCAATTCCTTCTATGAAGTCACAATTATGCTCATACCCAAACCACACAAAGACCCCCCCAACAAAGACAGAGACCAATTTTCTTATGAATATTGACACAAAAATTCTCAACAAAATTCTAGCAAACTGAATCCAAGAATACATCAAAATGATCATCCATCATAATCAAGTGGGCTGCATCTTAGGGATGCAGGGATGGTTCAATATACAGAAATCCACTAACATAATCCACTATATAAATAAACTCACAGAAAAAAAATCATATGATCATCTCATGAAATGCAGAGAAAGCATTTGCCAAAATTCAATACACCTTCATATAAAAGTCTTGGAAAATTCTGTTGTTATGTCTCCCTTTTCATTTCTGATTTTGTTAATTTTGATACACTCTCTGTGTCCTCTGGTTACTCTGGCTAAGGGTTTATCTATCTTGTTGATTTTCTCAAAGAAGCAGCTCCTGGTTTTGTTGATTCATTGTATAGTCCTTTTCATTTCTACTTGGTTGATTTCAGCACCGAGTTTGATTATTTCCTGCCTTCTATTCCTCTTGGGTTTATTTATTTCTTTTTGTTCTAGAGCTTTTAGGTATGCTGTCAAGCTGCTGACATATGCCCTCTCATGTTTTTAATTTTAATTTTAATTTATTTATTTTTTCTTTTTTTGGAGGCACTCAGAGTGTTTTCCTCTTAGTACCACTTTCATTGTGTCCCATAAGTTTGGGAATGTTGTATCTTCATGTTCATTAAATTCTAAGAAGTTATTAATTTCTTTCTTTATTTCTTCCCTGACGAAGTTGTCACTGAGTAGAGCATTGTTCAACTTCCATGTATATGTGGGCTTTCTGTCATTATTGTTGTTATTGAAGACAGTCTTAGTGTATGGTGATCTGATAGGATGCATGGGATTATTTCTATCTTCCTGTATCTGTTGAGGCCTGTTTTATGACCAATTATATGGTCAGTTTTGCAGAAGTTTTTATAAGGTGCTGAGAAGAAGGTATATCCTTTTGATATAGGATGGAATGTTCTATAAATCCATTTGGTTCATAATTTCTGTTAGTTTCTCTATGTCTCTGTTTAATTTCTGTTTCCATGATCTGTGTATTGATGTGAGTGGGGTGTTGAAATCTCCTACTATTATTGTGTGAGGTGCAATGTGTGCTTTGAGCTTTAGTAAGGTTTCTTTTATGAATGTAGGTGCTCTTTCATTTGGAGCATAGATATTTAGGACTGAGAGTTCATCTTGGTGGATTTTTCCTTTGATGAATATGAATTTTTTAATCACTTTCAGTTGAAAGTCAATTTTATTTGATATTAGAATGACATCTCCAGCTTGTTTCTTTGGGCCATTTGCTTGGAAAGTTTTTTCCAGTCATTTACTCTGAGATAGTGTCTGTCTTTGTCTTTGAGGTGTGTTTCCTGAATGCAGCAAAATGCTGGGTCCTCTTTACGTGTTCAGTCTGTTAGTCTATGTCTTTTTATTGGAGAACTGAGTTTGTTGATATGTAGAGATACTAAGGAATATTGATTGTCACTTCTTGTTATTTTTGTTGTTAGAGGTAGAATTATATTTGTTTGTCTCTCTTTGGTTTCATTGCAAGGAAATTATATTCTTGCTTTCTGTATGGTGTAGTTTCTCTCCTTGTGTTGGAGTTTTCCATCTATTATCCTTTGTACGGCTGGATTTGTAGAAAGATATTGTGTAAATTTGGTTTTGCCATGGAATGTATTGGTTTCTTCATCTATGTTAATTGAGAGTTTTGTGGATACAGTAACTTGGGCTGGCACCTGTGTTCTCTTAAGGTCTGTATGACACCTTTCCAGGATCTTCTGGCTTTCATAGACTCTGGTGAGAAGTCTGGTGTAATACTTATAGGTCTGCCTTTATATGTCATTTGACCTTTTTCCCTTACTGCTTTTAATATTCTTTCTTTGTTTTGTGCATTTGGTGTTTTAGCTATTATGTGATGGGAGGAATTTCTCTTCTGGTCCAATCTATTTGGAGTTTTCTAGGCTTCTTTTATGTTTATGGGCATCTCTTTCTTTAGGTTAGGGAAGTTTTCTTCTATAATTTTGTTGAATATATTTACTAGCCCTTTAAGTCGAGAGTCTTCACTTTCTTCTATACCTATTATCCTTAGGTTTGATCTTCTCATTGTGTCCTGGATTTCCTGTATGTTTTGGGCTAGGAGCTTTATGCATTTTACATTATCTTTGACAGTTGTGTTGATGTTTTCTAGGGTACCTTCTGCCCCTGAGATTCTCTCTTCTATCTCTTGTATTCTGTTGGTGATGCTTGTACCTATGGCTCTTTTTCTCTTCCTTACATTTTCTATATCCAGGCTTTTCTCCCTTTGTGCTTTCTTTTTTGTTTCTATTTCCGTTTTCAATTCATTCTCCTGTTTGGTTGTGTTTTCCTGCAATTCTTTCAGGGGTTTTTGTGTTTCCTCTGTAAGGGCTTCTACTTGTGTACTTGTGTTTTCCTGCATTTCTTTAAGGGAGTTCTTTATGTCTTTCTTAAAGTCCTCCATCATTATGAAAAAAAATGTGATTTTAAATCTAAATCTTGCTTTTCTGGTGTGTTTGGATAGCCAGTATGTTTTTTGGTGGGAGCACTTGGCTCTGGTGATGCCAAGTAGTCTTGGATTCTGTTGTTTAGGTTACTGTGTATTCCTCTAGACATTGAGTTGTCTCTGGTGTTTACTTGTCTTGCTGTTTCTGAGAGTGACTTGACCCTGCTGTAGGCCTCTATGTCAGCACTCCTGTAGAACTGTTGTCCTGTTTCCTTTCTGCCTTTCCTGAGAACATGTGTTCTGATTTCAGGTGTGTTGGCGCTCCTGGAGTCTGTCTTCTAGCTCTAGGTGTGGGCAGGAATCAAAGCGTCCTGTTCCTGATTGCTCATAGGTCTTTGCACCCAGCAGGCACAGTTGGCACTATGAGAGTTCCTCTTGGGTCTGGACTGTGGTCCGAGGGTATTCTCCTCTGACTTCTCAGGAGTATCCACACTTCTGAGGGTCCAGCTCTCTCCCACATGGAATTTGGGTGCAAGGAGCTGTTTGGCCAGTTCAGTTTGATCCTGGGCAGAGACCAGAACCACGGGTACTGATGCCTCTCTGTTCCTACATTCCTGTGTCTAGAGGCACTGTGTAGTTTCCCCTTGGATCAGGGATGTGGGCAGAGGTGTGCAGAGATGGCAGTTTGTCCTGCGATCTCAGGATATCTGCACTCCTGGGTGGTCAGCTCTCTTCCCCACAGGATTTGGGTAAAGGGAACTGTGGGTTGGTATCAGTTCACTTCTGGGCAGAGCCAGAAACAGGAAGTGCCCTGACCCAGAGGTCTTCTGCCTCTGTGTATCCTGAAACCACCAGGCATGACACTTGGTAGCAGAAAAGTGGGTCTAACCTCTGCTCTTAGCTGTAGCAGCACTTCTGGAGACTGTCTTCCAGCTCTAGGTGTGGGCAGGAATCAAAAGTTTCTGTCCCTGATTGCTCGTTTAGATCTTTGCACCTAGCGGGCATGTTGACACTGTGCAATTCTCTCTTGGATCTGGACTGTCAGCAGAGGGTAGTCTCCTCTGACTTCTCAGGAGTATCCACACTTCCGAGGGTCCAGCTCTCTCCCACATGGGATTTGGGTGCAGGGAGCTGTTTGGCCAGTTCAGTTCGGTCCTGGGCACAGACCAGAACCACAGATACTGGTCGCTGTCTGTTCCTATATTTCTGTGTCCACAGGCACTGAGTAGTTTCCCCTTGGACCAGGGATGTGGGTAGAGGTGTGCAGAGATGGCAGTCTGTCCTGCGGTCTCTAGGATGTCTGCACTCCATCTTCCCCACAAGATTTGGGTGCAGGGAAGTGTGAGATGTTATCAGTTCACTCCTCTCTTATTTCTAAGATTACTATTCTACATTCCAGGCTTTAAGATAATAAACATTTATTTATATGTTTGATAATTTATAGTCATTTATAATTGAATACAGTTCATCATGGCTAAAAGCAGAGTGCAGTAAGCATTTTAAAACAAGTAATTCTGTGTCTTATTTGACCTGCATTTTTAGTTCATCTTATATTTCCAGTTTTAAGCTTCTATTTCAAATCTAGAAGATGAGTTTCATAAAGTTCATTTCCCCTTGCTATGTCTCTTTACTAGGACATTCCTTCAAATATGTCAAGGGCTTCTGAATAGGTATCATGTTTCTTGAGCCAATGTGAACAGACACAGGTGATATCCCCTCAGGTATTGTTGAAGAAAATCAGACATTAATGTGACCATGTTAGACATAACTGTCTAGTTAGTTATTGACTTTGAATGATATTTGACTTTTTGGTTCATTTTTATTTTTTATTTTATTTGTTTTTAGAGTTTTTATTCATTCTCTCACAATACAATTTGATCGTAACCTTTCCCACTACTCATTAGAATTGCACTAGCCTTCTCCTCTGAGACTATAAAAGCTAGAAGATCCTGGGCAGATGTCATAGAGACCCTTAAGAGAACACAAATGCCAGCCCAGGCTACTATACTCAGCAAAAAGTTCAACTATCCTAGATGGAGAAACTAAGATATTCCATGACAAAAGCAAATTTACACAATATCTTTCTACCTTACAAAGGATAATAGATGGAAAATTCCAACACAAAAAGGGAAATTACACCCTAGAAATAGCAAGAAAATAATCTTCTTTTAGCAAACTGAAAAGAAGTCAGCCACAGGAACATAATGCCACCTCTAACAACAAAAATAAAAGGAACCAAAAATCACTATTCCATAATATTGCTTAACATCAATGGATTCAGTTCCCCAATAAAAAGACATAGATTAACAGACTGTATACGTAAAGAGGACCCAGCAGTTTGCAGGAAACGCATATCAGTGACAATGACAGACACTACTTCAGAGTAAAAAGTTGGAAAAAAATTCCAAGAAAATGGTTCCAAGAAACAAACTGGAGTAGCCATTCTAATATCAAATAAAATCAACTTTCAATCAAAAGTTACCAGGAAAGATAAGAAATGACACTTCAAAAGAAAAATCTAAGATGAACTCTCATTTCTGAACATTTACGCTACCAATGCAAGGGATCCACATTCATAAAAAACTTTACTAAAGCTCAAAGTACACATTGTACCTCACACAATAATAGTTGGACACTTCAACACCGCACTCTCACCAATGGACAGAGCTTGAGATCATTTTTCAATGAACTTCAATGTGAAAAAAGATTTCAAGATCAAACTTGGTAGTAATTTTTATAAATATCTCATGGATGAGTCAGCATGACATCCATGTTTATTCTGCTCCAGGAAATGGAGACAACTTGGATATTTACTAATAAACAAGTGGATTAACAAAATGTGGTAAATATGTAAATTGGATTTAATTCATCAGTAAAGTAAAAATGAAATTATAAAATTCACAAGCAAATGGAGCTGAAATTTATCATTTTAAGTGAGGCAAATCAAATTCAGAAACACAAATTCCACCTGTTCTCATACGTAGTTGGAATCTTTAAATTTGTGTGTTTAAATTGGAGTCACCATAGAAAGCAGTAAACTGGTAATAGACCATGGTGGGATCTCAAGATTTAGGGGGATAGAAAGTAGCTAGTATGAAGGGTAGGGGGTAATGGAACAGGAAATTATGTGGAAAGACAATGGATATTAATGACTTTTGAAAATGCAATATGGAACATAGTACTGTAGAAATTAAAACATACATATAAATTCATGTAAAAACAGTGTTTAAATGGATTTATCTTATAACAGAAAACAATACCTCCCTACCATAGAGTCAAATAAAATACTGTTAGACCTGTTACTCCCTTTACCATTATTGGGAAGTGAAGTCCCCAAATATTACAGGCTATTACCACTGCTCTTGATACTCTTCAGATAGTGAGACCCTACTGCTGTTTCTCTGAATACACAACTACACACTTGAGTTGTGGAACATGGAGAAATCGAGCTTAAATCAATCTGTAACCTTCATCTCTACAAGCTAGGTTTCATAGTACTGCAAAGTACTATACATATTACTAGGGGAGAAAGTCATCCACAGTCTCAGCCATCTATGAATCCTATAAACTATACAATGACTGGCCTGGTAAAGTTTGTCCACTGTTGAAATAGTAGCATGAAAGTTACTGGAGTAACCAATCGTTTTCTCTTTGTATTTAAGGCTTCCTTCACAAGGAAACCCAAACTTGTGAATGACTAGGTCTTCTAAGGCTCTAGTGATATTATTTTTCTAGTTGGCCACACTAACAAACTACTTTATTTGTTTTTATTTTTATAAAGATAGATGAGTATATCTCTCAACTTTAACTGGAGAAATAGTTAGTGGCAATACAGAGATGCAAAATTAGTGAACACATAGAGAAAATCAATATGGAGTTCTTGGCCCTAAATAGAACATCTATGTCTCATTCACTCCCCTCAAATCTTAGTGATCATTATGGAAGATGGGGCCAAAAAATTGTAAAAGCCAGAGATAATGGATATTGGCAGGGAGATTTGTCAAACATGATAGTACAATTTACAAGTACAAGACCTACATTAAATCAAGTAAGCTAAATTTTAGTATGGATGGGGAAGGGGCTAGAGGAGAATGTAATGGCTAGCTGAGAATCTAATGGCATTGTTGGTTACTGAGATTAGGAGAGCCAGTTTTCTTCAGGAATGCAGGTACTGGGAGATTACCTAGTAGATGGTCTTGTACTCATATACTTACAAGCATCACTAACTGGGTCCAGTGGTATTAAATTTTAAAAATAATGACATGGAGTTAAGAGAAAAAGTGGTAAGTGTATAAGGAAGGAATTGGAGAAGAGGAAATGGAGGTGTATTTGTGTCTTAGTTACTATTCTATTGCTGTGAAGAAACAATATGACCAAAGGAACTTATAAAGTAAAAAGTCTATTTGGGATTACAATATCAGAGGTATAATCCATAACCATTTGTGGGGCAAGATAAACCGTGTCACCAGACAAAAACTGGGGAGGGTTAGTGGTTTCAGAAATTCTGGTTAAGTTCTCATATCTGAGAACCATAGGCTCAGAATTCTCCATGCTACTGAGGTATCTAGATGAGCTGGCCTGAGGGTTTAGCCAATAAGCTTCTCTTCCCAGACATTCATTACTGCAAAAGGTATTTAATTTCTGGTTTAATTTCTGAGTAATTGGTATTCACCTATTTTACATGATGAACAATGAATAAACAGTTCAGACAAGCAAGGACTGTCTCTCTCATCAAGAACTGTCCTGGTGGGAAGCTTTTACCATACAGAACCCTGCTGCCTAGTCTCCCAGAGAAGACCCCTCTGTCCTCAGGACTCAGACACTTACCCCCTGAGCTACACTGGAGTTCCCACTCCCCCATGATCTGCCCCTAGCCTTGGTTCATCACTGATCCTAGTGACCCCCTTGTTAATGACTCCATGTGGTTTTCAGCACGGACTGGATTCCTTGGAGTCTGAGAACCCCTGCTTCTTAAGCCTCAGCCTGCCTTGTTTCCCACCCATGCTGGAGCCCTCAACTTTTGCCACATTCATAGTCTAAAGATTCCCTGTTTAGTCTGCCCAAGTAGGGAAAACAGACTCACAACCATTATAGTGAGGAGCACAGCAGCAGACAGAAAGGCATGGCATTGGAGCAGTAAATGAGAGCTTACATCTAAACTACAAGCATGTGTCAGAGAGAGAGAGAGAGAGAGAGAGAGAGAGAGAGAGAGAGAGAGAGAGAGAGAGAGAGAGAGAGAGAGAGAGAGAGAGAGAGATTGTTGGGGCAGTAACTTGTGAAAGGTACCCTGATTGAGACAGGTCGAATCCCCCGGGACCCTAAAAGGGACAGCAGGCACATTCCCAGCCTTGAACCCCTGTAGAGAGGTTTGAGATAGACCAAGTCACTTAGAGCAATGCCCCAACCTCATCCTCTACAGGTGAGGACATGACCACAGGTCACGTAGGCTCAAAACAGATCAGTTGTAGAAACAGGCCCACATACCTGAATATGAGGTCTGACCCATCCCACAAAAACTGTATTTAAGTGCCCTGTTCAGAGTTAAAGGTGTGCAGGAATTCTCCCATCATCTGAGAGCTTCTGTTATAAGAGCTGTAACACCAATGCTTGGTGAAGAAATCTGTTCTCCCCAAAAGCGCTGCCAGACACTCCCCTGCATCCCTTGCCTACTAGTCAGTCTTCTGCTGGCTCAGACACCTCTAGCAACCCAAGATGCAGTGGTGGCCCAAAGGAGGAGGACCTGCAGCGGGTGGTGAAAACTGTTCCTCCTCCCTGCCTGAGTTCTCTATACCTCACCTGAACCTGAGCACCTGGCAGGGCGAGAGATCTCCATTGGAGAGCCTCAGTGACAGAGCTCTACAAGTGCTTTCAAAATCTCAAAATCCACTTCCAGTACTAGACTTCCTTTAAGAAGACCAAACCTCGTAATTTTTCTCAAACAGTTTCACCAACTTGGGTCCAAGTATTTAAATATATAAGCCTATGAGGGAGGGTTATTCTTGCTTCGACCAGCACAATTTGATCAAAACATGTTGTGTCCACATATAGATATTAAATAAATAGAAAATAAGAAATACTAACTTATAAAGCCATTTGCAGTGTTTCTGTGGGAAGTAAATGAGGTAAGGAGTAGGAGAGGCTGGGCTGGTTATAAGGTCGAAGGCATGATATGCTTAAGACTTTATAAAATGCAGTGTTACTGTGGCAATTAGGAACTGAAAATATATGAGTCTGTATGCACTTAGTAGATACACTGGTGATACTATCGTAGCTTTATTTTACTTGTTTTAAACTCTTTCCTTATTTTTCATTTATGATGTGGTTTGCCAGTTGTGTTTGTTTTATTCTCTCAGTTCAGATGCAAATGTATCCTTTTTTATTTTATTCACATACAAGAATTACCAACTTTATTCTAGGTTCTCCCTAATGGATTTTAATTCCAAATTCAGAAAAAATAGAGTATAACAAACTGCAGAATATTAAGAAAAGTCTTTAGGATTAAGAATATTAACTTTCAGAATGCAGTTTACAATCATATCCCTAGCACCAGACATTTATTGAATTGATGAATAAATGCAGTTTTCAAAAGTTTATGAGACATGAGGCAGAAATTAATAATGTCCATAATTTTTATTTTCATAGACATAATTAAGTGAAATACATATGCCTGAAGTTCATCGTGGAAAAACAATATAAAATGAAGACACTTCAGATACTATAACATGAAGAGTTGAAGGTCCTCAAACCCAATTGCTACTTTATTCTAAGTTTGATGTAGTCACAGATAGGAGGGCTATGAAGTACTATGCAGCAAATTAGAGGGTTATGTAGGTGCATAGAGGGCTATGCAGGGCTATGGTGGGCTATGGAGGACTATAGATGGCTATGGAGGGCTATAGAGGCCTGTGAAGGGCTATAGAGGACTGTGAAGGGCGATGCATGGCTACAAAGTGCTATGAAGGGCTATGAAGTGCTATGGAGGGATATGGAAGGCTATGCAGGGCTATGGAGGGCTAAGGAGGGCTATGGGTTATTCAGGGCTATTATGCAGGACTGTGTAGAGCTACACAGATGTATTTTTCAACCTTTGTTCTTTCTTTGGTGTGTTTATGGGAGTAACAGACTTCCATAGACTCCATTCTTTCAGAGAAAACTAATATAAAATGAAGAGAGCTAAATGCTTTAGGCATATTATAAGTAATTATAAAATATTGTTCACCTTTTCATTATGGCAATCCCTTTATATATGTATTAAAGCAATGTCATTATTGTCAATGTAAGTCATTTATTAGTTAATTGGTTAAAAGCTTATCCCCAAATATAACACTAAATTCTTAAGGTAAATGAAAAAGGGAGAGAGACAACAGAGTGATGTTCACATAGGTAAAGCTGTCGTCCAAGGCTTAGTTTGTCACACAAGTCACTTTTGCTGTTATTTTTCTGATGTGTATGGTCATTGTTAGGAGACAGAGCAAAAGATC
Organism: Rattus norvegicus; assembly: GCF_021556685.1. Lineage (NCBI taxonomy): Eukaryota > Metazoa > Chordata > Mammalia > Rodentia > Muridae > Rattus > Rattus norvegicus. The sequence goes on along the minus strand of NC_141541.1, from coordinate 9,564,114 downwards.
GCTCTCTCTCTCTCCCTCTCTCTGTCTCTGTCTCTCTTCCTTTGTCTCTGTCTCTCTCTCCCTCTGTCTCTGTCTCTCTTTGTCTCTGTCTCTCTGTCTCTGTCTCTGTCTCTTTCTCTCCACCCTGTGTGTGTGTGTGTGTGTGTGTGTGTGTGTGTTTGTGTGTGTATGTCTGTCTGTCTCCATCTCTCTCCACTCTCTCTGGGATATTTATTAATTATATTTCTTTAAGTATCATTTGAAAATTGTGTACTATATACCAGGGATGATTTAAACTTTACTAACATAGGAAAGAGCAGAAAAGAAACCATTTCTAATCTTACTTGCTTGTTACTTAACAAGTTGGATTCCTGAATTCTCATGAAACAAAAGGGAAATGTTTTGTCACAAAGACCTAGTTAGAGATTCCTTCAGTAATTGGTAGTAGATATGAGACCTGTGTGAAAGGGACATTTCAGTTGAAATGTGTGCCATAAAAGAACGGTATGAGTGTTACTTAGGATAAACTGAAAAGCAATGTTTCAAAGTATGCTAACAGGAGAACTTTCTACAAAGACCTCGAGACTAAACCCAAGAGCCTAGTGTGCATAAGGACAGAAGATACAATGTGAGTGGGATTCCTATGCAAATAAGGGGAAGTAAAGTAAGCATAAGATGAGGTTGAATGAAGCTCAGTGCTAAATACTGAACGGTCTCACTATTAGGTTAAGTGCTTTCATTGTAGGCCTATTGCACATCGATCAAACATTTTCAGTGCAACAAATACAATTAATTTTACTTAATTGCAGCATTTTTTTTCATGACAGAGGGAACTGGGTGTGAAAAGTAAACTATTGATTGTGTAAAAAAAGAACTAGGAAACAATAAATAAGGATGATTTAGCTGAGAGGATGATGTTTTTCATTAGAAATGTAACAATACAGAAAGTGTGGATAACTTTTCAAGGCAGTTGAAATTAGCATTAACTAGATATTTTACAGCAACCCAACACTGCTTCAAAAAGCTTCCTATAACCTTACCCCTTATACTCCTGTGCCTCCTGTTCTGTACTCCACATTCCAATACCCAACATTCTGGCATCCACAGTCCTGTATCCTCATCTACCCCCATACTTTTATTCCTCTATAATTTTGCATTTTTATAGCTGTATGTCCAATTCTCCTATACTCCCGTATCATTGCTCCTCCATAAAATTGTGTTTGCATGCCTTTACACCCCAAGTTTTTAACCCTCCATACTCCATTTCCACATTTCTTCATCCCCACAGAACTGTACCTACAATACACCTATGTTCCTGCATCCTTATTGGAATAAGTCTAATGCTTCTTTTAAGCTAAAAGTAAATTTTACCCCAAATCCAAGACCTCCTACCAACAAATAATCAGGCTTTTACAATGCCAGACCTACTTATGTACAGTTATGCATTCTTCAAGTCTGTGGTTTCCAATCTTAAATATAAATGACAGACCTTGAGGGTAACATTTTTGGCTCTTGCTTTCCATTCTGTACAGCCTCTTCAGGAGTAGGGATAGAGCAACAATAACTAGAGAGAGCTTGCACTCTTGCTCAGACCCAGCGGACCAGCACACAAACCTTTTGAACTAATCTCTTCACTGCGTTGAGAGCTCATTGAGAGAAAGATGTGTTAACTCACAGTTTAGATCCTGTGAGCGTAGCTGAGTAAGAATAGACACCAATACACACTGAGCAATTTAAATAAAATATGCAAACCCAATTACTTTTAGCCAACTGGGGCTTTTTTGCTGTGAAGATGAGTGAGTATAATTCAGGAAGATTAATGAGGAGCATAGAAACCTTCATTAAGATGGAAACAGACATTTAAAATCATATTGAAAATAATGAAAGGTTTATGACTGGTGCCAACCAGAGATTATTGTCAATGAAAATACATCTGAATTGGGGTTTGCCCAAGAATTATTTTTTCAGTTTTTGTTTATTTGTTCTGTTTTGTTTGATTCCTGACCTATAAAGATAAGTTATTTTCTGCATTTCTGATTTTTTTGCTTTTCCTTTTTTATTTTTTATTAAATATTTTATGTATTTACATTTCATATCCCCTTTTCCAAGTTCTCTCTCTCACATTTCTCTCCCCCTTCTTCTATGAAGATGCTCCCCCTCCTACACACCCACTCCCATCTCAACACCCTGGCATTCCTCTACACTGGGAATCCAGCCTTCACAGGACCAAGGGTTTCTCCTCCTATTGATGCCAGATAATGCCATCCTGTGCTACAGATGCAGCTGGAGCCATGGTTCCCTCCATGTGTATTCTTTGGTTGGTGGTTTAGTCCCTGGGAGCTCTGGGAGGTCTGGTTGGTTGATATTGCTGTTCTTCCTATGAAGTTGCAAACCCCTTCAGCTCCTTCAGTCCTTTCTCTAACTCCTCCACTGGGTTCTCCATGCTGAGTCTGATGGTTAGGTGCAAGCATCCTTATCTGTGCCAGTAAGGCTCTGGCAGAGCCTCTCTGGAGACATCCATACCAGGCTCCTGTCAGGGAGGACTTCTTTGCATCAGCAATAGTGACTGGGTTTGGTGGTTGCATATAGGATGTAGGATGGATCCCCAGGTGGGAAAGTCTCTAGATGACCTTTCCTTCTGCCTCTGCTCCCCTCTTTGTTTCAGTATTTCCTCCCGTGAGTATTTTGTTCCACTTCTAAGAAGGACAGAAGCATCCAAACTTTGGTCTTCCTTCTTCTTGAGTTTTATATTGTCTGTGAACAGTTTCTTGGGTAGTCTGAGCTTTAGGGCTGATATCCACTTATCAGTGAGTACATACCATGTGTGTTCTTTTGTGACTGTGTTGCCTCCCTGAGGTGATTTTTTTCTAGTTCTGTCCATTTGCCTAAGAATTTCATGAAGTCATTGTTTTTTAATAGCTGAGTACATTCTGTAAAGGTACCAGATTTTCTGTATCCTCTGTTGAAGGACATCTGGGTTCTTTTCAGGCTCTGGATATTATAAAAAGGCTGCTCTGAACATAGTGGAAACTGTCCTTGTTATATGTTGGAACATCTTTTTACCCAGGAGTAGCAAAGCTGTGGCTCAGTTAGTACTATGTCCAATTTTCTGAGGAACTGCAGACTGTTTTCCAGAATGGTTGTACCAGGTTGCAATCCCACTAACAATGGAGGAGTGTCCCTCTTTCCCCTCATCCACACCAGAATCTGCTATCACTTGAGTTTTTGATCTTAGTCATGCTGACTGGTGTGAGGTGGAATCTCAGGCCATTTTGATCTGGATTTCCCTGATGACTAAGGATATTTAACATTTCTTTAAGTTCTTCTTGGCCATTGTATATTCTTCAATTGAGAATTCTTTGTTAAGTTCTGTACCCTACTTTTTAATAGGATTATTTGGTTCTCTGGAGTCTAACTTCTAGAGGTCTTTGTATATATTGGATATTAGCCCTCTATCAGATGTAAGATTAATCAAATTCTTATCCCAATCTCTTGGTTTCTGTTTTGTCTTATTGACAGTGCTCTTTGCCTTACTGAAGCTTTGAATTTTATAGGTTCCCATTTGTTGATTCTTGATCTTAGAGCATTTGTCATTGGTGCTTCAGGAAATTTTCCTCTGTGCCGTGTGTTTGATGTACTTCCCCACTTTCTCTTGTATTAGCTTCAGTGTATCTGGTTTTATGTGCATGTCCTTGATCCACTTTGACTTGAGCTTTGTATAAGGAGATACAAATGGATCGATCTGCATTCTTCTACATGCTGAACCAGTACCATATGTTGAAACTGCTTTCTTTTTCCCACTAGATGGTTTTAATTCCTTTGTCAAAGTTCAAGTGACCATAAGTGTGTGGGTTCATTTCTGGGTCTTCATTTTCTTTCTATTGCTCTATCTGACTGTCTCTGTACCAATATCATACAGTATTTTTTTTTAAATCATGATTGCTCTGTAATACAGCTTGAGGTCTTGTCCAAGGCTGCTGTCAATTCCCCAGGCTTAAGTAACCCTCCCACTGAAATCCAAACTATGTGACACTACAGGTCCTCGCAGGCATCTATGACCATTGACAACATTGTTTCTTTGCATTTATGTTTTGATAACTGTCCCTGCTTTTAACTAGTTGGTTACTTGCTTACTTTGTCCCCAACCTGCACTGTATAAGGCTAAAGATGTGTGTGACCTTTGATTTTTTTTTCTATATGCTTAGACCAGGGAGTGGCATTATTAGAAGGTGTGGCCTTGTTGGAGTGGGCTTGTCACTGTGAGTGTGGGCTTAACACCCTCACCCTAGCTACCAGGGAAGTCAATATTCTACTAGCAGCCTTCAGATGAAGATGTGGAATTCTCAGCTCTGCCTGTAACATGCCAGCCTGCATACTGCCATACTCCTTCCTTGATGATGATGGATTGAACCTCTGAACCTATAAGCCAGTTCCAATTAAATGTTCTTTATAAGACTTGCATTGGTCATGGTGTCTGTACACAACAGTAAAACCATAACTAAGACAATATTGAAGAGATAAATCTAATTTTCATTACTCATGTCTGTTTAGTCTAGTTCTGAATGAAAGCAAAGCTTTGTTGCATGGCTGGCTTCAGAATGTCAGTACAGCTTGTCTTTTCCCACCATTAATGGAAATGGCCTCTTCTGGTCTTTAATCAGCTCCTCAGGTTCAGCTTTCAAAGAGGCTATTCTATCCCATCATAAAGAGACTGCCTGTGTGTGTGGCAACCCAGACATCCATTAGCTGAAGACAGTAAAATGAGTACAGTGAATTGTCACTCGGGTCTTAGGCAAAATAAAATTGTGTAATTACAGGTAAATTTTTAAATTTTTATTATTTTAAATTTTATTATTTAAATTTTTTTATTTTATATCCCAAATATAATTTCTCCTTTCTTCTCCCCCCCCCAGTCTTTTCCCCATCTCCCTTCTCCCTGTCCTCCCAAACCCATCCAATCCTCACTTTCTTTTCAGAAAAGGGCAGATCTTAATGATGGATATCAACCAGCATGGCACATCAAGTTACACTTACACTAGGCACTTCCTCTTTTATTAAGGCTAGAGAAGGCAACCCAGTATGGGGACTGGGTCTCAAAGGCAGGCAACAGATTCAGAGAGAGCTCCTTCTCCCTCGGTTAGGAGTCTCAGAAGAATGTCAAGCTACAAAACTATAACAATTTGTGGAGGGCCTACATCAGGGCCATGCAAGCTCCCTGGTTCAGTCTCTGTGAGCTCATAGGGGCTCAGAATGGATGATTCTGTGGATTCTCTTGCAGTGTTTTTGACCACTCTATGGAGAATCACCATTTTAATACAAAGCAAATCATATCAACAGACCCCAGAGCAAGGTCTGCAGGCTCTGTAAAGCTCTCTGAGGTGCTAATTGCTTATACAGATTGATGATAAAATGAGCCAATGCTGTCACTTTCTTTTCTCATGTTAAAATAAAGTGTACTTTCAAAAACAAATAATTCAGCCATCAATGGAATACAAGCACCATATTGGGGATTTATTATTGTGCCTGTGTGAGAGGACAGGTCTGGGAAGGGCCCTCTGGGACCTTGGCGTTCTATTCCATTGATCTGCCTGCCTGTCTCTGTACCAATGCCATGCAGTTTTTATCACTATTTCTTTTTAATACAGCTTACCAATAGGGATAATGATTCCCCCAGAAGTTCTTTTATTGTTGAGAATAAATGAATTTGCAAATTGCTTATTCTAACTCTATGAAGAATGGAGCTGGAATTTTGATGGAGATTGACTTGAATCAGTAAACTGATTTTCATTTTTACTATATTATTCCTGCCAATCTCTGAGCATGAGAGATCTTTCCATCTTCTGAGATCTTGATTTCTTTCTTTAGAGACTTGAAGTTCTTGTCTTACAGATTTTTCACTTGCTTGGTTAGAGTCACATCAAGGTATTTCATATTATTTTTGGCTATTGTGAAGGGTATCCTGTCTCTAATTTCTTTCTCAGCCTGTTTATCCTATAAGTAGAGAAAGGCTACTGTTTTGTTTGAGTTGATTTTATATCCAGCCACTTTGTTTATCAGCTGTGGGAGTTCTCTGGTGGAATTTTTGGGGTCACTAAAGTATGCCATCATAACATCTAAAAATAGTGATATTTAGACTTTTTCCTTTCCACTTTGTGTCCTTTTGACCCTCTTTTGTTTTCTAATTGTCCTGGCTAAGACTTCCAGTACTATATTGAATAAGTAGAGATAGAGTAGAAAGCCGTGTCTATTTCCGGATTTTAGTGAGATTGTTTCAAGTTTCTTTCCATCTAGTTTGATGTTGGCTATGAGTATGCTGCATGTTAGTTTTATCATTTTTACACTTGGGCCTTGATTTGTCATCTTTCCAAGACTTATACCATGAAGGACTATTAAAGTTTGTCAAATGCTTTCTCTGCATCTAATGAGATGGTATGTTTTTTCCCTTTCTTTCAGTTTACTTATATAGTGGATTACATTGATAGATTTTCTTATGTTAAACCATCCCTGTTTCCCTGGGATGAAGCCTAATTGATCCTGATGGATGATCATTTTGATATGTTCTTGGACTCATCTTGTGAGCATTTTATTATTTTTGCATCAATATTCTTAAGGGAAAGTGGTTTGAAGCTCTCTTTCTTTCTTGAGTTTTTGTGTAGTTTAGGTACAAGTGTAATTGTCACTTCATACAATGACTTGGGTAGTGTTCCTTCTGTTTTTGTATTGTGGAATAGTCTGATAAGTATAGTTATTAGGTCTTATTTGGAGGTCTGATAATAATTTGCACTAAACTCATCTTGTCCTGGTTTTTTTTTTTTTTGGAGACTTTTAATGACTGCTTCTTTTTTTGTTTGTTTGTTTGTTTGTTTAGATGGTTTCTCTGATCCTGATTTAACTTTAACTTTGGTACCTACTATCTGTCTAGAAAATTGTCCATTTCCTCCAGCTTTTCTTGTTTTCTTGGGTCTAGGCTTTTGTAGTAGGATCTGATAATTTTTTGAATTTCCTTAGTTTCTGTTGTTATGTCTCCCATTCATTTCTGATTTTGTTTATTTGGCTGCTGTCTCTGTGCCCTCTGGGTAGTCTGGCTAAGGGTATATCTATCTTGTTGATTTTCTCAAAGAACCAGCTCTTGGTTTTGTTGATTCTTTGTATAGTTCTTTTCCTTTCTACTTGGTTGACTTCATGCCTAAGTTTGATTATTTCCTGTTGTCTACTCCTCTTGGGTGCATTTGCTTTTCTTTGTACTAATTCTTTTAGGTGTTCTGTCAAAATGCTAGTGTAGGCTTTCTCTAGTTTTTTTTAAGGCACTCAGAATTAGAGTTTTCTTTTGTACTGCTTTCATTGTGTTCCATAAGTTTTAGAATATTGTGTTTCATTGTCATTAAATTCTAAAAAGTCTTTAATTTCTTTCTTTCTTTCTTCCTTCACCAAGTTATCATTGAGTAGAGCATTGTTCAGCTTCCATGTGCATGTGTGCTTTCTGTTCATTTTGTTGTTATTGAAGAACAGCCTTAGTCTGTGGTTATCTGATAGGATGCATGGCATTATTTCAATCTTCTTTTATCTGTTGAGGCCTGTTTTTTTTATTTAAATTTACTTTTATTTCTTTTTTTCTTTTCTTTTTTTTTACATTTTTTTTTATTAACTTGAGTATTTCTTATATACATTTCGAGTGTTATTCCCTTTCCCGGTATCCGGGCAAGCATCCCCCTCTCCCCTCCCCTTCCTTATGGGTATTCCCCTCCCAACCCTCCCCCCATTGCCACCCTCCCCCCGCCAGTCTAGTTCACTGGGGGTTCAGTCTTAGCAGGACCCAGGGCTTCACCTTCCACTGGTGCTCTTACTAGGATATTCATTGCTACCTATGAGGTCAGAGTCTAGGGTCAGTCCATGTATAGTCTTTAGGTAGTGGCTTAGTCCCTGGAAGCTCTGGTTGCTTGGCATTGTTGTACATATGGGGTCTCTAGCCCCTTCAAGCTCTTCCAGTTCTTTCTCTGATTCCTTCAACGGGGGTCCTTTTCTCAGTTCAGTGGTTTGCTGCTGGCATTCGCCTCTGTATTTGCTGTATTCTGGCTGTGTCTCTCAGGAGCGATCTACATCCGGCTCCTGTCGGTCTGCACTTCTTTGCTTCATCCATTTTGGCTAATTGGGTGGCTGTATATGTATGGGCCACATGTGGGGCAGGCTCTGAATGGGTGTTCCTTCAGTCTCTGTTTTAATCTTTGCCTCTCTCTTCCCTGCCAAGGGTATTCTTGTTCCCCTTTTAAAGAAGGAGTGAAGCATTCACATTTTGATCATCCGTCTTGAGTTTCGTTTGTTCTAGGCATCTAGGGTAATTCAAGCATTTGGGCTAATAGCCACTTATCAATGAGTGCATACCATGTATGTCTTTTTGTGATTGGGTTAGCTCACTCAGGATGATATTTTCCAGTTCCAACCATTTGCCTACGAATTTCATAAAGCCGTTGTTTTTGATAGCTGAGTAATATTCCATTGTGTAGATGTACCACATTTTCTGTATCCATTCCTCTGTTGAAGGGCATCTGGGTTCTTTCCAGCTTCTGGCTATTATAAATAAGGCTGCAATGAACATAGTGGAGCACGTGTCTTTTTTATAAGTTGGGGCATCTTTTGGGTATATGCCCAAGAGAGGTATAGCTGGATCCTCAGGCAGTTGAATGTCCAATTTTCTGAGGATCCTCCAGACTGATTTCCAGAATGGTTGTACCAGTAAGCAATCCCACCAACAATGGAGGAGTGTTCCTCTTTCTCCACATCCTCGCCAGCATCTGTTGTCCCCTGAGTTTTTGATCTTAGCCATTCTCACTGGTGTGAGGTGAAATCTCAGGGTTGTTTTGATTTGCATTTCCCTTATGACTAAAGATGTTGAACATTTCTTTAGGTGTTTCTCAGCCATTTGGCATTCCTCAGCTGTGAATTCTTTGTTTAGCTCTGAACCCCATTTTTTAATAGGGTTATTTGTCTCCCTGCGGTCTAACTTCTTGAGTTCTTTGTATATTTTGGATAAAAGGCCTCTATCTGTTGTAGGATTGGTAAAGATCTTTTCCCAATCTGTTGGTTGCCGTTTTGTCCTAACCACAGTGTCCTTTGCCTTACAGAAGCTTTGCAGTTTTATGAGGTCCCTTTTGTCGATTTTTGATCTTAGAGCGTAAGCCATTGGTGTTTTGTTTAGGAAATTTTTTCCAGTGCCCATGTGTTCCAGATGCTTCCCTAGTTTTTCTTCTATTAGTTTGAGTGTGTCTGGTTTGATGTGGAGGACCTTGATCCACTTGGACTTAAGCCTTGTACAGGGTAATAAGCATGGATCGATCTGCATTCTTCTACATGTTGACCTCCAGTTGAACCAGCACCATTTGCTGAAAATGCTATCTTTTTTCCATTTGATGGTTTTGGCTCCTTTGTCAAAAATCAAGTGACCATAGGTGTGTGGGTTCATTTCTGGGTCTTCAATTCTATTCCATTGGTCTATCTGTCTGTCTCTGTACCAATACCATGCAGTTTTTATCACTATTGCTCTGTAATACTGCTTGAGTTCAGGGATAGTGATTCCCCCTGAAGGCCTTTTATTGTTGAGGCCTGTTTTGTTACCAATTTTAGGGTCACTTTTGGAGAAGATACCATGAGGTGTTAAGAAGAAGTTATATATATTTTTTTTCTTTTAGGATGAAATTTTCAATAGATATCTGTTAAATACACTTGGTTCGTAACTTCTGTTAATTTCACTGGGTCTGTTTAATTTCTGTTTCCACGATTTGTTCTTTGCTTATAGTGGGGTGTTAACATCTCTCACTATTATTGTGTGAGGTGCAATCTGTGTTTTGAGCTTCAGTAAAGTTTATTTTATAAATGTTGGTGCCCTTGCATTTGGAGCATAGATGTTCAGAATTGAGAGTTCATCTTTGTAGATTTTTCCTTTGATCAGTCTGAAGTATCCTTCCTTATCTTTTTTGATAACTTTTGGTTGAAAGTTGACTTTTTTAGATATTAGAATTGCTACTCCAGCTTGTTTCTTGGGACCACTTGCTTGGAAAAATATTTTCCAGCCTTTTATCCTTAGGTAGTATCTGTCTTTGTTACTGAGGTGTGTTTCCTGTATGCCGCAAAATGCTGGGTCCTGTTTATATATCCAGTCTGTTAGTCTATGTCTTTTTATTGGGGAATTGAATCCATTGATATTAAGAGATATTAAGGAATACTGATTTTTGCTTCATGTTATTGTTGTTAGAGGTGGAATTATCCTTGTGTGGCTATCTTCTTTTGGGTTGTTTAGAAGAGGATTATTTTCTTGCTTTTTCTAGGGTATAGTTTCCTTTTTGTGCTGCAGTTTTCCATCAATTATCCTTCATTGGGCTGGGTTTGTGGAAAGATATTGTGTAAATTTGGCTTTGCCATATAATATCTTGGTTTCTCCATCTATGTTAATTGAGAGTTTTATTGTGAATAGTAGCCTGGGCTGGCATTTGTGTTCTTGTTGGGTCTGTATGACATCTACCCAGGATATTATGGATTTTAGTGTCTTTGGTGAGAAGTCTGGTGTAATTTTCATAGTTCTGCCTTCATATGTTACTTGACTTTTTCTCCTTACTGCTTTTAATATTCTTTGGTTTTTTGTCATGTTTTAGAAGAAGCTATGTTGATATAGGTGCCAAACAAGCCTCATTCTGAATCCTGGTTCCTGTGTATCCTGAGCCATTCTTTGGGGAATGGTAGGTGCCCATCATACTGTTGTTAACCAGGTAGCAAGTACCTTCCCATCAGCCTTGTGGTCTTGGCCTAGGCTCACCATCATCATGATTGCATGTTCTTTTTTTAAATTGGAAAAGTAATTCCTGGCACATGTTACATGAGCCTGTGAATATACAACAGTTCCTTTCACTCTGAATAGTATTTAGTCAAAAAACAAAAGAGTAATTTTGTGGCAGATTCTGATTACTAGAGAAATGAGGATGTGAAATTGGATAATTTGTGTGGAAGATCTGAGCCTCAACAACTGTTGTACTGGGTCAGCTGTGACTTTGTTCAATTCATGAACCCTGGAATACAGCCTACAGCAATCCAAAGACAGTTTGTAGATTTCACAGTGAATTTCAGTGTCAAAATCCTAATCCAAGTGCACTGGGTTTAAGGTATTTAGTGAATGTGTTTCCTCTACAGCTAATGCAGACTGCAGATTCCCCATTCAATCTTTGCCTATAGAGATACTTTGATATTTTAAATTCATTATAGTTCTTTGTTTTTGTTTTTACTGCATCCACTGTTGTCCTGTCCTCCTCTTTTCACTTTGCTTCCCTCTCTAATTTCTCCTTCTGTGTCTCCTTAAAATAGAATCTCACTAAGTAGCCCTGGTTGACTTTGAACTCACAGACATCTGACTGTGTTAGCTTCCTGGGAGATGAGATTAAAAGTGTGTCCTTTCAGCAGTGAAGAACAGCCTGATGTGTGTGTAACCTGAGGCCATGAGGAACTCTAGGGTCATCTGGCCACTGAGGGCCATATCTGCATCAGTAGCCCTGCTGCATTAGGGGTCTATATTGATGTCTGTGACCCATGTTAGAACCAAAGCAAATATCAATGTCAATATAAATGGTCTGTGCTGCCACCTGGGACCATAATGATGTCTAAGGGGGTTGCTATAAACTGTTTGAGCACAATGCTGAGGTTGTAGTACTCAAGTGAGTTGCCCCTTTCCTCCTTTTCTAGGCAAACAAAGAGAGCTGGTTCTGGTGTCTTGGGCGCAGAAGTGCTGGTCACCTGTCCAACTCAGCCCAGGTCCAGATTCAGGGCTTTAAGTAAGTCTTCCCCAACATCTACCCAACCTATGAACTTGTAAGGGTCCTGAAGATCCAAAGTTGCAGGATCTCCATGATATGGGGCAACAATAGTATATTTGAGAGAAGTTCAGGTCCTCATCAATGTTGATGGTATAACAAAGCCAAAGACCTTGAGTCAGACCAATAACTCATTGAAATGAAAACTTACAAGTAAAACTCTTTGGGCAAAAAATTGTCCTATATGACACATCATGACACTACAGTTTCCACCACAGATTTCTTTTAAAATTTTTATTTTGTTTGTTTTGTTTTGATTGGAAAGTGGTTGCAAAGGCAGAGAACAAATATGAAGAGACTGGAAGATTAGGAGGATTGGGGTACATGATGTGAAATTCACCAAGAATAAATAAAACATTTTTAAAAAGGAGAAAAAGTGTTTTTTGTTTGTACTCCTCTCTTTTTCTAAGATGTGCAATTCCTCATCATAAATATATATACAGAAGACTAGATCATTTTGTTTGTCATAGATGTTGAGTGGTCCAGAGTAAACACTTAACATCAGTTTGATAATAAAATATGAACTACATATCTGTGCTCCATCTAAGTTTCTTAATTAATATGGTAAAATTTTGTGACACGAATTCTTTCTTGGACAGCTTTCATAAAATAATAGCTTTGAAACAGCATATGCTTATAGAAAATTCGGGGACTGTATTTAGGCACTGAGAATCTTTGGATTATACTGAATTGTCTTGGCTGAACTTTATTAAAGAGTTCCTGAAATATTTGATCTTTAACGTATTGTGTTTTCTATGTTCTAACCTGAATTTATCAAGAAAGCAAACCTGCAAGCATTGATATATCTCCTCCTAAGATGACTCATAAAATTATTTAAAAGGTGATATGCCACTATTTGAACTCTATTTGTATGAAAATTATAGATAACTCCATCCACTCATCCTGACTATTTACATTAAAGAAAACTTTATGATGCACACACACATATACACATGTACACAAACATGTACACACACAATTTTTAAGAAATGTATTCTCTGTTTCTAAAGTATACTTCTCTTGCATGAGTTGTGTCTCAAGTTGAACTAGTCATTGGTTGGCTACTCTCTTAATTTTTATTCCTGTGACTCTTGTAGGCAGAACAAACTTTGTGTTGCAGGTTTCATGGAGAGATTGATGTCCCTCTTCCTGTAACTCCCTACTGGCTGCAGGAGGTTTCCACTTCAGTCTCCATCTGCCCCATGGGTAGGCGTCTCAGCTAGGCTCACTCCCCCCCCCTCCAACCCCACCGAGACCTGTCCTGTTCCTGGTCTTCAGCTACTCCAAGAGATGCCCTCTATTGATTGCCTTTTTGACTTCTTATATTTTGGTCATTTTGCCTTCAATTCATTCTCCTACTGGGCTCATTGTGCAAAGAGAAGATGGTATTATGGAATGGATTTCATAAACAAAGTAAAAAATTGAAAATTTATCTAGAAAATATTTCTGAGTTAATTATAAAAGGTAGCATAAGATTGTCAATTGTCAGGAACAGACCCAGCTGAAATTGTAGTACCTCATACATGTACTGAGATTATATTACTATGGGTGATCAATGCAGATTAGGAGAGTATGCAGTAAATACTTAGGTGAAATGAATGAAAATTTCTGAAAAGCAAACACATACAATTTATAAAAAGTACTAAGTGGATTCTTTCAATTACATCAATTCCAGAGACACCAACATTCTATATGAAAAAAAAAAAGATGGGGATGGCAGGTTATAAATCAGAGAAAATATGCAATCCTTACAGTATTATCATATTATCCTCATCTTTTAACATAATCTCTGATTCTTTATATGCAGAAAGAGGTCTTTTGAACATGTAAACTTCTGAATTTTTCCATGATAACTCAGAATTAACCTTATTTTTTCTTTTATTGGATTTTTCTTTCTTTCTTTCTTTTTTTTGTATTTATGTTTCAAATATTGTCCCCTTGTTCGGGTTCCCAGACATAAGCTTCCTATCCAATCCCCCTCCTTCTTCGATAAGGGTGTTCCCCTCCATATCCATTCCTTCCCCCACCCACCCACACCCACACAAGGACATTCCTCTAAACTGGCTGTCCAACCGTGGCAGGAACAATGGCTTCAAAGTCTTTTTATTGGTCCCCAACAATGCTATCCTCTGGTACATATGCAAGTTGGAGCCATGGGTCAGTGCATGTATAGACTTTGGATAGTTGTTTAGTCCCTGGGAGCTCTGGTTGGTTGGCATTGTTGTTCTTTTGTGGTTGCAAGCCCCTTCAGCTTTTACACTCCTTTCTGTAATTCCTCAAAGGGTGTCCCATTCTCAGTTCAAGGCTTTGATGCTAGCATTCACCTTTGTATCTGACATGCTCTGACTGTGTCTCTCAGTGAACATCTGTATCAAGTTCCTGTCAGCATGAGGTACCGTTTGTCAATTCTTGATCCAAGACCATAAGCCATTGGTGTTTTGTTCAGGAAAATTTCCCCAGTGCCCATGTGATCAAGACTCTTCCCCACTTTTTCTTCTATTAGTTTGACTGTATCTGCTTTGATGTGGAGGTCCTTGATCCACATGGGCTTAAACATTGTTCAGGGCAAAAAGAATGGATCGATTTGCATTTTTCTATGTGCTGAGCTCCAGTTGAACCAGCACCAATTGTTGAAAATGCTATCTTTTTTTCATTGGATGGTTTTAGGTCCTTTGTCAAATATCAAGTGACCTGAGCTGTCTGGGTTCCTTTCTGAGTCTTCAATTCTATCCCACTGCTCTACATACCAATCTCTATACCAAAACCATATAGTTTTTTATCACTATTGCTCTGTAATATTGCTTGAGGTCAGGGATGGTGATTCACCCAGAAGTTCTTTTATTGTTGAATATAGTTTTCACTATCCTGGGTTTTTTGTTATTCCAAATGAATTTGCAAATTGTTCTTTCTAACTTTATGAATAATAGAGTTGGAATATTAATAGGGATTGCATTGACTCTGTAGATTACTTTTGGCAAAATGACCATTTTTATTACATTAATCCTGTCAATCCATGAGCATGGGAGGTCTTTCCATCTTCTGAGATAGTCATCAATTTCTTTCTTCTGAGACTTGAAGTTCTTTTCATGCAGATCTTTCATTTGCTTCATTAGAGTTACACCACGGAATTTTATATTATTTGGGACTATTGCAAAGGGTGTCACTTCCCTAATTTCTTTCTCATCCTGTTTATCCTTTGAGTAAAAGAAGACTACTGATTTGTTTGAGTTAATTTTATACCCAGCCACTTTGCTGAAATTGTTTATCAGCTGTGGGAGTTCTCTGCTGGAACTTTTTGTGTCACTTACATATACTATCATATCATCTGCAAATGGTGATATTTTGACTCCTTCCTTTCCAATTTGTATCCCTTTGACCTTCTTTCCTTGTCTGATGGCTCTGGCTAGAACTTCCAGTACTATATTGAATAAGTAGGGAGAGAGTAGGCAGTTTTGTCTAGTCCCTGATTTTAGTGAAATCGCTTCAAGTTTCTCTCCATTTAGTTTAATGTTAACTACTGATTTGCTGTATATTGCTTTTACTATGCTTAGTTATGGGCCTTGAATTCCTGATCTTTCTAGGACTTTTATCATGAAGGGGTGTTGAACTTGTCAAATGCTTTCTCAGCATCTAGTGAAATGATCATGTGTTTTTTTTCTTTGAGTTTGTTTCTATAGTGGATTACTTTGATAGATTTTCATATATTGAACTATCCCTGCATCCCTGAGATGAAGCTGACTTGATCATGGGGGATGATCATTTTGATGTGGTCTTGGACTTGGCTTGTAAGAATTTTAATGAGTATTTTTGCATCAGTATACATAAGGGAAGTGGTCTGAAGTTCTCTTTCTTTGTTGGGTTTTTGTGTGGTTTAGCTATAAGTGTAATTGTCGCTTCATAGAAGGAATTTTGTAGTGCTGCTTCTGTTTCTATTTTGTGGAAGAGTTTGGACAGTGTAGTATCAGAATTCTGAGAGAATTCTGAGCTAAACCCATCTGGTCCTGGGCTTTTTTTGGTTGGGAGACTTTTAACAACTACTTCTATTCCTTTAGGAATTTTGGGTTGTTTAGATGGCTCATCTGTTCCTGATTTAACTTTCATACCTGGTATTTGTTTATAAAAATTGTCCATATCCTCCAGATTTTCCAGTTTTGTTGAACAAAGGCTTTTTTAGTAGGATCTGATGATTTTTTGAATTTCCTCGTATTCTGTTGTTATGTATCCTATTTCATTTCTGATTTTGTTAATTTGTATACTGTCTTTGTGCCCTCTGGTTAGTTTGGCTAAAGTTTTACCTATCCTGTTGATTTTCTCAAAGAACCAGTTCCTGGTTTTGTTGATTCTTTGTATAGTCCTTTTGGTTTCTACTTGGTTGATTTCTGTCATGAGTGTGATTATTTCCTGCCTTCTACTCCTCCTGGGTGTATTTATTTCTTTTTGTTCTAGAGCTTTTAGGTGTGCTGCCAAGCTGCTAATGTATGCTCTCTCTTGTATCTTTTTGGAGGCACTCAGACCTGTGAGGTTTCCTGTTAGCACTGCTTTGATTGTGTCCCATAAGTTTGGGTATGTTGTGCCTTCATTTTCACTAAATTCAAAAAAGTCTTTAATTTCTTTTTTTAAATTTTTTTCCTTGACCAAGTTATCATTGAGTAGAGTGTTGTTCAACTTCCATGCATATGTGGACTTTCTGTTGTTTTTGTTGTTATTGAAGATCAGCCTCAGTTTGGTGATCTGATAGGATTCATGGGATTATTTCTATCTTTCTGTATCTGCTGAGGCCTGTTTTGTGGCCAATTATATGGTCAATTTTGGAGAAGGTACCATGAGGTGCTGAGAAGAAGGTATATCCCTTTGTTTTTAGGATGAAATGTTCTATAAATATCTGTTAAGTCCATTTGGTTTATACTTTCTGTTAGTTTCTCTATGTCTTTGTTTAATTTATGTTTCCATGATCTATCCATTGATGAAAGTGGTATGTTGAAATCTCCTACTATTATTGTCTGAGGCACAGCGCGTTATTTGAGCTTTAGAAAGGTGTTGTTTATGAATGTAGGTGCCCTTGCTATTTGAGCATAGATATTCAGGATTGAGAGTTAATCTTGGTGGATTTTTCCTTTCATGAATATGAAGTGTCCTTCCTTATCTTTTTTGATGACTTTTGGTTAAAATCGATTTTATTTTATATTAGAATAGCCATTTCAGCTTTTTCTTCAAACCATTTACATGGAAAGTTGTTTTCCAACCTTTTACTTTGATGTTGTGTCTGTCTTTGTCACTGAGGTGTGTTTCCTGTATGCAGCAAAATGCTAAGTCCTCTTTACATATCCAATCTGTTAGTCTATATCTTTTTATTGAGTCCATTGATGTTAAGAGATATTAAAGAATAGTGATTGTTGCTTCTAGTTATTTTTGCTTTTAGAGGTGGAATTATGTTGGTCTGCCTATCTTCTTTTGGTATTCTTGCAGGGAGATTACATTCTTGCTTTTTCTAGGGTGTAGTTTCCCTCCTTGTGTTGGAGTTTTCCATCTGTTATCTTTCATAGTGTTGGATTTGTAGAAAGATATTATGTAAATTTGGTTTTGTCATGGAATATCTTGGTTTCTCTATCTATGTTAATTGAGAGTTTTGTTGTATACAGTAGCCTGGGCTGGCATTTGTGTTCTCTTAGGGTCTGTATGACATCTGCCCAGGATCTTTGGGCTTTCATAGTCTGTGGTGAGAAGTCTGTTGTAATTCTTATAGGTTTGCCTTTATATGTTACTTGTTCTTTTTCCCTTACTTCTTTTAAAATTCTTTCTTTGTTTTGTGCTTTTGGTATTTTGACTATTTTGTGACTGGAGGAGTTTCTTTTCTGGTCCAATCTATTTGGAGTTCTGTAGACCTCTTGTATGTTTATGGGCATCTCTTTCTTTAGGTTAGGAAAGTTTTCTTCTATAATTTTATTGAAGGTATTTACTGGGCCTTTAAGTTAGGAGTCTTCACTTTCTTCTATAACTGTTATCTTTAGGTTTGACCTTTTCATTGTGTGTGTCCTGGATTTCCTGGGTGTTTCGGGCTAGGAGCTTTTTGTATTTTACATTATCTTTGATGGTTGTGTTGATGTTTTCTATGGTATCTTCTGCCACTGAGATTTTCTCATCTCTCTCTTGTATTCTGTTGGTGATGCTTGCATCTATGACTCCTGATCTCTTCCTTAGATTTTTTATTTCTGGGGTTGTCTCCCATTGGGCTTTCTTTACTGTTTCTATTTCCATTTTTAAATCCTTGATGGTTTTGTTCAATTCCTTCACCTGTTTGGTTTTGTTTTCCTATAATTCTTTAAGGGATTTTTGTGTTTCCTCTTTAAGTGCTACTTGTTTACTTTTGTTTTTCTTTTACTGAATTATTAATGTCATTCTTAAAGTCCTTCATTATTATTGTGAGATATGATTCTAAATTCAAATCTTTCTTTTCTGGTGTGGTTGGATATCCAGTATTTGATTTGTTGGGAGAACTGGGCTCTGATGATATGGAGTAGTCTTGGTTTTTGTTGCTTAGGTTCTTACACTTGTCTCTTGCCATCTGGTTTTCTCTGGTCTTAGCTGTTCTTGCTGCTTTTGACAGTGGCTTGACCCTACTGTAAGCCTCCATCTCAGCACTCCTGTTTACAGGACTTGATTTCCATCAGCCAGATATGGGAACAGAGACCTCTTCTCTCAGGTGTGTAGCAACTGGCTTTCAGCTCTTGGAGCAGGTAGAAACCCTAAGGGTCCTGCCCCTGACTGCTCCTAGGTACATGTGACCAGGGGCCACAGATGGCGCTGGATGATTTCCTCTTGGATCAGGAATGTGGGCAAAAAGTTGTTGTCTCCTCTGAGTTCTCAGGAGTGTCCACATTTCTGAGGGTCTAGCTCTCTCCACGATGGGATTTTGGTACAGGGAGCTTTGTGACCATGTCAGTTCAGTTCCAGGCACAGGCTGGACTCAGCATTTTCCTGCAGTTGTCTGCTCTTATATTCCTGTATCCAGAGGCACTATGCAGTTTCCTCTTGGGCCGCCAGGGATTTGGGCAGAAGTGGGCAGAAGTGGTGGTCTGTCCTGCGGTTTCAGGATTGTTTGCACTTCTGGGAGTTCAGATCTCTCCCTGACAGGATTTGGGTGCAGAGAGCTGTGAGGTTATCCTTGTTATTAATACAATTGCAACAGGTGATCAGAAGTAGAACCCATCATTTATATATTACTCATATTTGATATCATACAGATTTACCATATCTAATAGCTCAAGGAAATGGTGAAACTGACCAATTTTTAATAGAAATTGTGTTAGAAGTCTCAAAATTTCAAGTAAAACCTTATATTAATGAGAAAGATTAAAAAAAATCCTATCACTTGGAAACAAGCCATAAGAAATAAGAAAAAAAATCCTACACGTTCTCTATACAACCAAATTTTATTATCTACTGGAAATAAACCCTAAGGGTACCAAAAGAAATTACATCTGGCAGACAGATATTTTCCATTTTTCAGAATTTGGAAACAAAGTTATATATACCATACTATTACATGTACTCAGGGTTTCAATGGGCAACTGATTTAATTTAAGGCTTTTTATGTTATTACAGTTATTGGAAATAACAGAAATTATGGAGATATCTACAGAAATTAAAACTTATTAATTCTCCTGCATGTATATATATATATATCCAATAAAATGACACAATTCTTTTCATATTACAACATAAAGAATGTTACTTCTATATCATGTAATCTCAGAAGAAAAACTGTTATAGAAAGCACCAATCTCATCTTAAAAGTGATATCTATTAAACAAAAAGGGAGAGTAAAAACTCCTAGGAACAGAGTAAACTACTATGCTAACTCTAATTTTTTAATGTTTGTGGAAAAAGAATAACAACAGCTGAGACTCACTGGGTTATCAGAAGAGTGATATACTATAACGATATGTTGACATTAAAATGAAAGCCTACAGTAGTTTTAAGATGGGGACATGGTTATGCTTACATATTTATTAGATCTGAAAAACTTACCTAAGACCTGAATATCTTTAAAAAGCAAATAGCCTGGGTGATTCACTCCCACAGATGGTTTCAGTTACTGATTTTTAAAAAAAATCTGCATGCAAATCAACTTTAAAAGAGCTAGCCCAAGTGATCAATTACACAGAGACTAGGTAACACATAGACTGAACTGACAACACATAGAGTGAACAGTCAGCACAGAGACTGGTAAACACAGAGACTTGGCAACAAATGCCACAGTTAGTTTTAGTTTTTGGATTTGCCATTTCACCCATACTTGGTCCCCAGTCAGGCGTTCCTTGATCCGATTCAGCATGAAACAATTACAAGAAGACCACAATTCTTATCCCTTAAGTTGGGATGGAAGATTTTGATTGAAATGTTATTTTTGTTACAATCTCAGGTGTTAGGCATAAATTATGATACATTTATAGAAATTTAAGGTTGTTTTGCTTTTATTGTATGTTGATAGAAATTTAAGATTGTTTTATTTGAATTACTGCATAGTGACAGGAATTTAAGGTTGTCTTGTTAGACTATATTGTACATAAGCTTTTTTAAAAAATTATGATAAGTTATAGTTTTACAGTTATTACAATTATTTTTATTATACATAGAATGTTAATGTTAGGGAAAAGAACTTTTTTGTAAACAAAATGAGAATATGGATTGGAAATATATTGTGTCATGTGATATAGAATCACATAATGTTTTGCTGAGGCAAAAACTGTGAGAGGACATGTAATGTTTATAGAGCATATAAGTAGGACTCAATGGACACTGACAGGGAGCTTGAATAGCAAGCTGGGAAACCCTTCATTAGTCTTCTATCTTCAATGATCTTCACTTAGTTGAGAGAGGCAGAGTAGAGAACTCCTGTCATTCCATATTGTCCTGGTAGCTCCTTCTTTCTCATGCCCATTTGTCAGAAGCCTGGCAGTTTCTCCTGCTTCATGCTGAAGCTGCTAGTTGGTAGTTGATGACACTTTTGAACCAAACTGTTGATATTTGTCAGAGAATCGTAATCATACCTCAGAGTACTAATTCTAAACAGGTCCATATGCTTTTGTCCTGTGAACCATCTTTGCAACCATAAGTTTGCATGGTGAGCTAGAAAGAGGGTGAAAGAATTTGAAAATTCTTATTAAAATAGGTTTTGAAAAATCTAAGCCTACAAGTTTTCTTATTGCTTTAGCTAGAAGTTCACAAATTATGTTGAATAAACAGAGAGAGAGAAGGCAACCTTGCTTGTTTTCTTTGATTTTAGTGGAATTGCTTTTAAGTTGCTCTCCATTTTATTTGATATTAGCTACTGGCATGCTGTATAATGCTTTCATTATGTTTTGGTATGCACCTTACATCCCTAATCTCTCCAGGACTTTTAATATGAAAGGGTGTTAGATTTTGTATAAGGCTTTCTTGGCATGAGATGATGAGGTGATTTTTTACATTTAATTTGTTTATATGGTATATTGAATCTATAGAGTTTTACATATTGAACCATACTTGGGATGAAGCCTTGGGATGATCATGGTGGATGATGGTTTTAATATTTCCTTGAACTCAGTTTGCAAACATTTTATTGAGTATTTTTGTGTCAAATTTCATCAGGGAGATTAATTTTTTCTTTGTTGAGGTTTCATGTCATTTAAATATCTTGGTGACTATGGCCTCATAGGGGGAGTTTGGCAATGTTCCTTCTATTTCTATTCTGTGAAATAGTTTTAAGAGTATTGGTATTAGATCTTCTTTGCAACTTTTGTAGTATTCTGCACTATAACCATCTGACTTTTCTTGTTTGGAAATCTTTTAATAACCACTTATCTTTCCCTAGGAGTTATAGGTCTCTTTAAATAGTTTATCTGACCTTGATTTAACTTTTAGTAAGTGACATGTCTCAAAAAGCTTATCTATTTTACTAAATTTTCCAGTTTACTGGAGGATAGGATTTTGAAGTAAGGCTTAATGTTTTTTGTTTTGTTTTCTTTTTTGCCTCAGTATCTGCTGCTATGTCTCCCTTTTCATTTCTTTTCATTTGTTAATTTGGATGCTCTCTTTCTTCCTTCCAGTTAGTTAGGCTAAATGTTTGTCCTGTTAGTTTTCTCAAAGAACAAGTCCTTTGTTTTGGTGATTCTTTGTTTTGCTCTCTTTGTTTCCAATGTATTGATTTCAGCCTTGAGTTTCATTATTACTCATTTTATATTCCTCTTGGGTGTGTTTGCTTCTTTGTTTTCTTTTTCTAGAGCTTTCAGATATATTATTAAGTTGCTAGAATGAGAACCCTCTAATTTCTCTATTAAGGTACTTAGTGCTATGAAGTTTTCTTTTTGCACTGCTTTCATTGTGTCCCATAAATTTGGGTATATTGTGCTTTAAATTTTCATTAAATTCTAGGTAGTCGTTAATTTCTTTCTTTAATTCTTCCCTGACCCAGTGATCTTTGAGTTTAGAGTTCTTTAGTTTCCATGACTTTGTATCTTTTTTGTTGTTTCTATTGTTGTTGAAGTCCAGCTTTTTAAAGTTATATTTTATTATTTTCTTAATGTATATGTGTATGCTATATCTGTCTTCAGACACATCAGAATAGGGATTCTAGTACAGATTATTGTTAGCTACATGTGGCTGCAGGAAATTGAATTCAGGACCCCTGGATGCACAGCAAATGATCTAAAACATGGAGCTATATTTTGAGCTTGAAGACCAGTTTTAATCCAAGATGGTTTGATAAAATACAAGATGTTACTTTCTTTTATCCATCGATACTTGCTTTGTGGCCAACTATGAAGTCAATTTTGGAGAAGGTTGATTGAGGTGCTAAGAATTCTTTTGTATTAGGGTGAAAGGTTTGGTAGATAGTTGTTAGTTTCATTTGCTTCATGAACTCAGTTCAATTACTTTTCTGAATAGTTTTGGTATTTACAATGTGTCCATTTATAAGAGTTGCACGTTGATGTCTCTGACTATTAATGTGTGGGATCAACTTGAAATTTAAGCTTCAATAATATTTCTTTTTGTGTGTGAGTGCTCTAGCATTTGAGGCATAGACATTTAAAATTGAGACATCAGCTTGGATGATTTTTTTAAATTTTTACTTAAACTTTTCTTTTATTGGATCTTTTAAATTAACATGTCAAATATTATCCATTTTCCCAGTTTCCTTTCCTTCATAGTACAAAGGGCGTCTCCATCCATTGATAATCTACAAGGCCATCTTCTGCTACATATGCAGCTGGAGACATCAGTTGCCCCATGTGTACTCTTTAGTTGATGGTTTAGTCCCTGGGAGCTCTGGGGGGTCTGATTGCTTAATATTGTTTTTCTTCCTATGGGGTTGCAAACCCCTTCAGTGCCTTCAGTTCTTTCTTTAACTCCTCCATTGGGGACAGGTTCTCAGACCAATTGTTGGCTATAAGCATCCACCTCTATATTGGTCAGGCTCTGGAAAAGCCTCTCAGGAGACAGCTATATCATATTCCTGTCAGCATGTAGTTTTTGGCATGTGCAATAGTGTTTGGGTTTGGTGACTATATATGGGTTGGACCCATAGGTGACACAGTCATTGGATGGCCCTTCCTTCACTCTCTGCTCCATATTTTATCCCTGTATTTCCTCTTATGAGTATTTTGTTCCCACTTCTAAGAAGGACTGAAGGATCCACACTTTGGTCTTCCTTCTTCTTGAGCTTCATGTGGTCTATGGATTGTATGTTGGGTATTCTGACCTTTTGAGCTAATATCTACGTATCAGTGAATGCATAGCATGTGTGTTCTTTTGTGATTGAGTTCCCTCACTCAGGATGATATGTTCTAGTTCCAACCATTTGCAGAAGAATTTCATGGAGTCATTGCTTTTAATAGCCAAGTAGTACTCCAATGTGTAAATGTACCACATTTTCTGTATCCATTCCTCTGTTGAAGGGCATCTTGGTTCTTCCCAGCTTCTAGCTATTATAAATAAGGCTGCTATTAACATAGTGGGGCATATTCTCTTGTTATATTTTAGAGGACCTTTTTGCCCAGGAGTAGTTATAGCTGTGGCCTCGGGTAGTATTGTGTCCAATTTTCTGAGGAACTGCCAGACTGATTTCTAGAATGGTTGTACCAGGTTGCAATCCCACCAACAATGGAGGAGTGTTCCTCTATCTCGACATCCTCGCCAGCATCTGCTATCACTTGAGTTTTTGATCTTAGCCATTCTGACTGGTGTAATGTGGAGGAATCTCAGAGTCATCTTGATTTGCATTTCCCTGCTGAAGAAGGATTCTTTAATTGAGAGTTAGCACTGTACTTCATTTCTAATAGGGTTATTTGATTCTCTGGAGTCTAACTTCTTTGAGTTCTTCATTTATATTTGATATTTACTCTCTATCAGATCAGTAAAGATTTTTTGCCAATCTGTTGGTGGCCGTTTTGTCATATTGATAGTAATTTGCCTTACAAAAATTTGCAATTTTATGGAGTCCCATATGTTGATTCTTGATCTTAGACCACAATTCATTGGCTTCCTATTAAGGAAAATTTCTCCTGTGACCGTGTGTTTGATGCTCTTCCCCACTTTCTCATCTATTAGTTTCAGTGTGTCTGGTTTTATGTGGAGGTCCTTGATCCCCTTGTACTTGAGCCTTGTACAGCATGACAATAATGAATAAATTTGTGTTCTTCTACATACTGATCACCAGTTGAACCAGTAGTATTTGTTGAAAATGCTATCTTTTTTTCACTGGAAGATTTTAGCTCCTTTGTCAAAGGTTAAATGACCATAGGTGTGTGGGTTTATTCCTGGGTCTTCAACTGTATCCCATTGATTTTCCTGCCTGACTCTCTATCAATAAAATTCAGTTTTTATCATTATTTTTCTGTGATATAGCTTGAGGTTAGAGAGAGTGATTCCCCAAGAAATTCTTTTATTGTTGAGAATAGTTTTGCTTTCCTGGACTTTTGTTATTCCAAATGAATTTGTAAATTGTTCTTTTTAACGCTATGAAAAATTGATTTGGAATTTTGAAGGAGATTCCATTGAATCATTAGATTGCTTTAAGAAAGACGGCAATTTTTATAATATTAATTTATAATATTAATCCTGACAATCTGTGAGTGCCGCGCCCAACCTCGACCAGCAAGGAAGACACGACCACAGGAGATCTTCTTCAAGCAGTTTTACTCAGGAACCTTGATACAATCTTCTGACTCTCTTTCCCTTCTGACTCTCTCTCTCTTCTGACTCTCTCCCTTCTCTCTCTCTCTCTTCTGACTCTCTCTCTTCTGACTCTCTCTCTTCCTCTCTTTCTCCTCCCGGGTAACGCCCTGCACCACACTTAAATAGCTAGCACTGGCCAGTCCTAGCAAGCCACGTGGGTCATGTAGATAGGCTGTCACTTTGTGGAAGCTAGCAGGCCAGGCAGACATAGCCAAATAAGGACTTGTTTACTGCAAGGAGCGCTCACCATTGGGAGGGTGGAAGGCGGAAACCAGCGCCATCTTTGAGGCACGGCACGTCGCAGCTCTCTACATGGGAGATCTTTCCATTTTCTGAGTTCCTCTTTGATTTCTTTCCTCAGAGACTTGAAGTTCTTGTCATATGGATCTTCCACTTGCTTGGATAGAATCTCACTAAATATATTTTTTATTTTATGTTTTTTAACTACCATGAAAGGTAGCCTTTCTCTATTTTCTTTCTCAGCTTGTTTATTCTTTAAGTAGAGGAAGATTACTGATTTGTTTGAGATAATTTTATATCCACCCCCGTTCTGAAGTTATCAGGTTTAGGATTTCACTGGTGGAATTTTTGGGGTCACATAAGTATACTGTCATATGTTCTGCAAATAGTGTTATTTTGCCTTCTTGATTTCCAGTTTATATTCCCTTAACCTCTTTTTTTTTTTTTTTGTCTCATTGCTCTGGCTAGGATTTTCAGTACTATATTGAATAGGTTATGATACAGTGGGCAGCCTTGTCTAGGTCCTGACTGTAGTGGGATTGCTTCAAGTTTCTCTCTGTTTATGTTGCTGTTGGCTACTGATTTGCTATATATTGCTTTTACTATGTTTGAGTATGGACCATATATTCTTGATCTTTCCGAGAATTTTACCATGAAACAGTATTGAATTTTGTCAAATGCTTTCTCTGAATCTAATGAGTTGATAATGTGGTTTGTATCTTTCAGTTTGTTTATATAGTGGCTTAAAATGATGGATTTTCTTATATTGAACCGTCCCTGCATTCCTGTTTGAAGCCTACCTGATCATGATGGAAGATCATTTTGATGTGTTCTTGGATTCAGTTTGTGAGAATTTCATTGAACAATTTTGCATCGATATTCAGAAGGGAAAGTGGTCTGAAGTTCTCATTCTTTCTTGAATTTTTGATAGTTTAGGTACAAGTGTAATTGTTGCTTCATACAATGACTTAAATAGTGTTTCTTCTGTTTGTACATTGTGGAATAGTTTGATGAGTCTTTGTTTTGGTCTTCTTTGAAGGTCTGATAGAATTCTGCTGTAAACCCATCTGGTCTTTGGCTTTTTTTTTTTGCGGGGGGGGGGGGGGGCTTTTAATGACTGTTTCTAAGTCTTTTACTTTGATACCTGGTGTCTGTCTAGAAAAATTTCCATTTCTTCTAGATTTTCCACTTTTGTTCAGTATAGGCTTTTGTAATTGGATCTCATAAATTTTTGTATTTCTTCAGTTTCTGTTATTATTTCTCCCTTTTCAATTCTGATGTTTATAATTTGGATACTGTCTCTCTGCCCTCTTGTTATTCTGGCTAAGGGTTTATCTGTCTAATGGATTTTCTCAAACAATCATGTCCTGGTTTTGTTGATTCTTTTAATATAGTCCTTTTTGTTTCAACTTGGTTCATTTCAGTCCTGATTTTGATTATTTCCTGATGTCTACTCCTCTTGGGTGTATTTGCTTCTTTTTGTTCTAATGCATTCAGGTATTCTGTCAAGCTACTAGTGCAGGGTCTCTTCCTCTTCTTTTTGGAAGCACTCAGGGCTATGAGTTTTCCTCTTAGTACTGCTATCATTATGTCCCATAAATTTGAATATGTTTTGCCCTCATTTTCATTAAGTTCTAAAAAGTCCTTAATTTCTTTTTTTATTCCTTTCTTGACCAAGTTATCATTGAATAGAGCATTTTTCAACTTCCCTGTGTATGTGGGCTTTCTGTCATTTTTGTTGTCATTGAAAACCAGCTTTAGTCTGTGGTTATCTGATAGGATGCATAGGAATATTTCAATATCCTTGTATCTGTTGAGACCTGTTTTCTCAATTTGTTCAATTTTGGAGAAGGTACCATGAGGTGCTGAGAATAAGGTCTTTTCTTTTGTTTTAGAATGAAATGTTCTATAGGTATCTGTTCAACCCGTTTGGTTCATAACTTCTCTTAGTTTCACAGTATCTTTGTTTAGTTTCTGTTTCCATGATCTGTGCCTTGATGAGAGTGGGGAGTTGAAGTCTCCCAATATTATTGTTTGAGGTACAGTGTGTACTTTGAGCTTTAGTAAAGTTTCTTTTACGAATGTGGGTGTCCTTGTATTTGGAGCAGAGATGTTCAGAATCGAGAGTTTATTTTGGTGGATTTTTCCTTTGATGAATATGAAGTGACTTTCCTTATCTTTGTTTGGTATCTTTTCACTGAAAGTCAATTTTATTTGTTATTAGAATGGCTACTCCAGCTTGTTTCTTGAGACCAGTTGCTTGGAAACTTGTTTTCCAGCCTTTTATTCTCATATCACACTGCCAATGACTACTCCCTGAGCCTGGCAACAATCTCTCTACCCATCTAGCTCCCAAGGCAGGTTGTCACCATGCCAGAAATACACATCTCAATTTCCTGGTGATACAGTGAATCCAGCCTCCATACACTCTCTTGAATTCAATTAAATCCCCACATGAAAGAACACAAAACACAATTACCTCTGATTCAATTGATATTATATAATTGCCCACCTATCCGTTTCTTAAGAATATTCATAAGAACCTATAAATGTGCAGAGAGGAATCTTAACATACTCCTCCATGTTCTCTCAGCTGCTCTCCTCTCTCTCACTCCAATTTCCTCCTCCTCTCTAAAACTTTTTTCCTGCCCATCCTTCCTTCTCGTCTAATGGCAGGCCTTATTCTATATTGTACCTGCCTTCACCTGCATAATAATATCATCCTACAGTTCCAGACTGCTCCTTGGTTCCTGTGTCCAAAGGCCTCCTTGAGGGTTCCTCTTGCACCAGAAATGTGATCAGAAATGATGGTCTCATCTGTGATCTCGGGTGTGTCAGCTCTTCTGGGAGATCAGCTCTCTCTCATAGGGATCTTGGTACACAGAGCTGTGTTCTCAGGTGTGTCAGCACTCCTGAGAGACCAGCTTTCTCCCAGTGTGATCTGAGTACAGAGAGCTGTGGCACAGGGTCTGCTCTGCGCCCTTTAATAGAATGAATTGATGTTGGAAGATATTAATGCCTTGCAATTAAATTAAATTCCTATTATTTTGATATTGCTACTGTTTGTGTGTGTGTGTGTGTGTGTGTGTGTGTGTGTGTGTGTGTTTCCCTTATTTTGTTTTGGATAGTGTGTAATTATTTATTTCCTGTGTGTTCTCATGTGTGATTAATTTTCTTGGGTTTGAGGGTTCCTTCAAGTGTTTTCTGTAGGGCTGAGTTTGTAGGTAGATATTGTTTAAATTTTGTTTTGTTCATGGAATATCTTGTTTTCTCTATCTATTGTGACTGAGAACTTTGGTGGGTATCATAGTCGATGTTGGCAACTGTGGTTTCTGAGAGACTATAAGACATTTGTCCAGGTACTTCTACCTTTTAGAGTCTTTGTTGAGAAGTTAGGTGTAATTTTGATATGTTCGCCTTAATAAGTTACTAGGCTTTTTCTTTTTGCAAGTTTTGATATCCTTTGTTTTAGTGTTTTTATTATGTTGAGGGGGATTTTCTTTTCTTGTTCAATCTAATTCATGTTCTGTAAGTTTCTTGTATGGTTATAGGGATGTCTTTCTTTAGGGTCAGCAAATTTTCCTCCATTATTTTGGTAATTTTTTTTCTAGTCCTTGGAACTGGGATTCTTCATCTTCTTCTATTCCTATTAGTCTTAGGTTAGATTCCTGATTGTTTTATGTTAGGAATTGTTACACTTAGCCTTTTTTCTTTGATGCATCATTTCCCCCTTTTGTATCTGCTACTCCTGAGATTCTCAATAGATTCTCAATAGATGTAAGCATCTCCTATATTTTGTTGGTGATACTTGCATGTTTTATTTCTGTTCTCTTCCCCAGGTTGTCCATCTTCAGGTTTCCCTCAATCTGTGTTTTCTGTATTTTTTCAAGTCCCATTTACAGGTCTTGAACAGTTTTATTTATTTCCCTCATCTGTTTAATTATATTTTCTTATGTTTTTAGGGTTTGTTCTTGTTGTTGTTGTTTCTTCTTTAAAGGCCTCTAGCTGTTTGTTTGTATTTTCCTGTGTTTCTTTAAAGGGTTTATTCCTTTCTCCTTTAAAGACATTTATCGTCATTTAAGGTTGGATTTATGATCATTTTTTCATGCTTTGATTGTGTTAGCATATCCGTGGCTTGCTGTAGTGGGATAGCTTTCCTCTGAACATGTGGTATTCCTCTGGCTCTCGTTCAATGTGTTCTTATCCTTTAGCCACCTGTTTGTCTTTGGATGTTTCTGCTGTAGCAAGTATCAGGAAAGAGGGCTTAATCAGGATCTTCCTGGTGTAGCAGGCCTCTGGTGGGTAGCCTTGGACTAGACATTGGAGGTGGGGGTCAGTGCATTTCTTAGAGCAGCTGGGTATGCCCCAACAGGCAAGTAGGCATAGGATTTGGGGTAGAGGAAAGGGTCTAATCTTTATTTTCTGGGTATAGCAGACCTAGTGTAGGTGGCCAGACAATGGAACTCAGAGGACAACATACAGCTAGCTCAAGGCAGCTGACGGTGCCTCTGGGGACTTAGTTGAAAGAGAGTGAGATGGTGGGAAGGTATCTATCCTGGTTATTTCTTGTGCAGTGGGTCTTGTAAAAAGCAGGCAGCATAGTAGTTGGACAATGGAGGTTGGTTACCAATTTTAGTTGCTTTAATGGGGGTCTTGTCCACTGTGGGCAACATCATTACTTGGACAGATGGGTAAGTCTTAGGTTATATTAAAAAATCTAAGTAAATATGAGTCTGTGTGATCCAGAAAGCTGTACCAATATTCCTCTGTGATTTTGGTTCCTGCCTTGATTTCTTACTCTGAGCTCCCTCAGCTATGAACTCTGCCTCAGAAGTATAAGCCAAATAACTCCATTTCTTTAGGTCATGGTTAAGGTAAAGGAAAACTAAAAGATTACATGACTAGATCTTACTATACCAATTAATTAATTTGATCTGGATGATTTTAGTTATTTTCTTAATGGCTATTCTAGAAATTGTGATGTACTGAACAATTAAGCCAACCTTTTAAATGTTATCTATAGTGGTAGAGAATGTTGAAACCTCCAAATATTGTCATTTCTTCTTCCACATTATTTTCATGTGTATAACCTGTATACATGCAATTATTTGAGCAATAAAGTGTCTATGACTTCAACAATGTTATTTTAGTATTTCTCCTATTTGTTGTATAGTCTCAAGTTTTAAACAGTACTTGAATCTTTTCTTCAAATCATATTTAGTTTTGGAGACTACCATATTATTGATGTAAGTTTAATTGGATTTTTTAAAAGGAATATTACAAATCATGCAGAATAGCAGGGTCATTTAATTTCTTCGTATTGGTTAGTACATTTAGCAAATATTGCAAACCTTAGCTCTCATGTTTCTGTTAGGCAGGCTTTTTCCTTTTGCCCATGGGATTTCAGTATAGTGAGTTTATATAAGTTTTAATATTGAACACAGTAATGAAGACATGTTTAGTTTTTGAATTTGAAAAAATTGTGCTGCTGTGTTTGTGAAAATGTAAAACCTATGTTATCTTTGAAAAGCACTTTGTCAATTACTATAGTATATATGTGGTCTTATAATTGGATCTGGAAGATCAGCTTAGTTGTAATGCTATACCAAGACTTTAGAGAAGGGCTTCCCAAACTTCCTAACATTGTGACCTTTTATACAGTTCATCATGTTGAGCTCAATTATAAGATTATTTTTGCTGTTATTTCATAACTGTAATTATTCTATGATTATAAATCATAATATAAATATCTGTGCTTTCCTACAATCTTAGGTGACAAGCTGACCCCCTCCATGAAAGGATCATTTGACTTTATAAAGTTATCACAATCAACAGGTTGAGAACCACTGCTTTAGAACCTTCCAAACACCACAGTATGTTTACAATTATTTCTTCAGTCCCAGAGCATCCCATTAGTTTCTCTTTTTTCTTGAACTTCAAGGAACTACAGATTTAATGGTAACAAATACGCATGCCATCTAATCGGAAATGTTTTCTTTCATGTCCATTTTTTAAATCCTAATAATTAACTCATCATCTGCATTGTATTTAATGCTGAAACTTTTCAAGTGTTTACAATCACAGTATGATTGAAGCCATATAACATTTAAAGAAGGCAGAAATGACTTTTAATGTTATTATTAAATATTAACAACTTATACATCAAGGTACCATTCACTGCCTGTCAACTGTTAAAGCCATATCATCAGTGTTCTTTTCTTTTTAATATTAAAGATCTGTTATGTAGGTGTGGGGCAGCATCAAGTTTTTACTCTGTCTAATGAATGGATGTGAAAATAAAAAATCAAATGAAGAAATCATAATCTCACTCTTTAAATTAGTTAAAAAGAACAAAAATAAATGCCTTCATTTTCATCTGAATAATAGTTTAAAATATTTGTGTTTACTGGTAGTAATGGTTATGATGACATTATTATGAGTTAGGTTTTAATTTTCATTTTTCCCTGTGTTTTAAGAGTTTATGTCTCATGTCTTCTATACAAGTATAAAAATCAGTAGGATAGAATAGTAGATCCAAAGAAGCTTCATGGTGGAAGTTGTTTAAATGGCTCACCACTGGTGCATTAGCAAAGGGGAAGCTGCATTAATAAGAACATGGAGCCTTGTTTTCCAAATAGATTCTCACACTACTGCATTAGAATAGTCATAGGCAGCAACAATAAATAGCCCTTCAGACTGGTCTCATACAAATGAAATGGACTCTCAGGTTCTAAATAGCTCCATAAATTATCATTAGGCTTTATTAGGAGGCATATTTATTCTGATCCCACAAGGAGTACTTTAACTTTTCATTAGGTATTCAGTACCCATTTAAACTAAATTAAAATCCATTTCAAATTAAAACTTAGTGTACTAAATATTGCAAAAATAGCCTGTTGAGAGTTGGAGAGTAATGTCCTCAAGTAGGACTTTAACATGCCTATTCTTGGCTTATCTTTATGCATTTTCTCATTCATTGGACATCTTTCATCATGAAGATGCTATTGTGCTAAGCTTAGAGCTAAGCTTTTATAGTCACAGGTTTTATAATGTATTTGTTTCCCTTCTTCCATATCCCTGTCAGGACAAGAGGCATGCAGCCTCAATTTATCAGCAAAGGATATAAATTTTCAACTCTTTCTTTTATTTGGAAGGGAAAAAGTTTTCTGAAGCCTGACTGTGAGAGATCATGGAAGAGAGATCATGGGATTTGGAATTAGTGTCTTTAATTTGAGTCCCTACTTTGCCATTTGTTAGATCTTGGGCAGAAAACCCTGCTGAATTTTATTTTCTTTGACAATAAGTGGATGGGGGCACTATTTGTCGACATCTTGGGCAATATGATGATGTAATTACTATAATATACTCTCTTCAACGTAGAAAAATGTACATTACTTAAATAGCATTTTTTTGTATGTGGATACATTCTTTTTTTCTTATTATTTATATATTTATTTATATTTTTTATTAACTTGAGTATTTCTTATATACATTTCGAGTGTTATTCCCTTTCCCGGTATCCGGGCAAACATCCCCCTCCCTCCTCCCCTTCCTTATGGGTGTTCCCCTCCCAACCCTCCCCCCATTGCCGCCCTCCCCCCACCAGTATAGTTCACTGCGGGTTCAGTCTTAGCAGGACCCAGGGCTTCACCTTCCACTGGTGCTCTTACTAGGATATTCATTGCTACCTATGAGGTCAGAGTCCAGGGTGAGTCCATGTATAGTCTTTAGGTAGTGGCTTAGTCCCTGGAAGCTCTGGTTGCTTAGCATTGTTGTACATATGGGGTCTCGAGCCCCTTCAAGGTCTTCCAGTTCTTTCTCTGATTCCTTCAACGGGGGTCCTATTCTCAGTTCAGTGGTTTGCTGCTGGCATTCGCCTCTGTATTTGCTGTATTCTGGCTGTGTCTCTCAGGAGCGATCTACATCCGGCTCCTGTCGGTCTGCACTTCTTTGCTTCATCCATCTTGTCTAATTGGGTGGCTGTATATGTATGGGCCACATGTGGGGCAGGCTCTGAATGGGTGTTCCTTCAGTCTCTGTTTTAATCTTTGCCTCTCTCTTCCCTGCCAAGGGTATTCTTGTTCCCCTTTTAAAGAAGGAGTGAAGCATTCACATTTTGATCATCCGTCTTGAGTTTCATTTGATCTAGGTATCCAGGGTTATTCAAGCATTTGGGCTAATAGCCACTTATCAATGAGTGCATACCATGTATGTCTTTCTGTGATTGGGTTAGCTTACTCAGGATGATATTTTCCAGTTCCAACCATTTGCCTACGAATTTCATAAAGTCATTGTTTTTGATAGCTGAGTAATATTCCATTGTGTAGATGTACCACATTTTCTGTATCCATTCCTCTGTTGAAGGGCATCTGGGTTCTTTCCAGCTTCTGGCTATTATAAATAAGGCTGCAATGAACATAGTGGAGCACGTGTCTTTTTTATATGTTGGGGCATCTTTTGGGTATATGCCCAAGAGAGGTATAGCTGGATCCTCAGGCAGTTCAATGTCCAATTTTCTGAGGAACCTCCAGACTGATTTCCAGAATGGTTGTACCAGTTTGCAATCCCACCAACAATGGAGGAGTTTTCCTCTTTCTCCACATCCTCGCCAGCATCTGTTGTCCCCTGAGTTTTTGATCATAGCCATTCTCACTGGTGTGAGGTGAAATCTCAGGGTTGTTTTGATTTGCATTTCCCTTATGACTAAAGATGTTGAACATTTCTTTAGGTGTTTCTCAGACATTTGGCATTCCTCAGCTGTGAATTCTTTAGCTCTGAACCCCATATTTTAATAGGGTTATTTGTTTCCCTGCGGTCTAACTTCTTGAGTTCTTTGTATATTTTGGATATAAGGCCTCTATCTGTTGTAGGATTGGTAAAGATCTTTTCCCAATCTGTTGGTTGCCGTTTTGTCCTAAATGTGGATACATTCTTACCCAGTAAGAATGCCTATCATCTCATTTAACTTTCTTTTGGAAACCATTAGTCTTTTTCCAGAGAAGATGGAACTCACAAAGATGGCCATTGTACTACCAGAACTATGACTTGGCACCACATTTCTAATACTGAAATCAGTTCTACTGCAGTGCCAATCTAGGCTCACTCAAAATAGGTTGCATAGATGAGAGTCCGGAAGCCTAATAGGTAGACAGAGCAAAGGATGCACCTGGGAGAATTAATGATTCTTAGACATGTTTTGACTTAAAAAATGAAATTATAAAGTACAAAAATCCAAGTAGAGCCTATGCTGGTTAATTTATGTCAATCTGACACAAACTGAAGTCACATGGAAGCAAATTACCTCAGTTGAAAATTTGCCTTCATCTGAATGGCCTGTGGATGTTTCTTTCTTAATTACTGATGTGGGTGTGTATATTCAGAGGACGTTTCTGGGGCAGGTGGTCCTGATGTAGCTGTCACCTGAGAGTTTCTGCCAAAGCATGACAAATCCATAGGCAGAAGCTCACAACAAACCATTGGACTGAGAACAGGATCCCAGTGGAGAAGTTAGATAAAGGACAGAAGGAGCAGAAGGGGTTTGCTACCCATAGGAAGAACAACAATATCAAACAACCAGACCCAACCCCACTAGAGCTCCCAGGGACTAAACACCAAACAAAAAGTACACCAGGAGCAACTCATGGCTCCAGCTGCATATGTAGCAGAGGATGGCCTTGTAGGACATTAATGGGAGGACTTGTGAAGGCTTGATGCACCAGGGTAGGGGAATGCCTGGGGGAGGGTGGAAGAAGTGGCTTGATGAGTGGGGGGAGCACCTTCTTAGAGCAGAGGGTTGGGATAGGGGGATCCTGGGGTGGGGGGGAAATCAGGAAAGGAGATAATGTTTAAAATGTAAATAAAGAAAATATCCAATAAAAGAAAATATAAAAAAAGAAAAAGAAAAAAGAAAGCAAACTGCAGGCAGCTTTAATACATGGTGTCTGCCTCTACTCTTGCTCAGGAGGACCAACACATCAGCAAGATAGTTTCTCCTCTCCTGACCTCTTGGCAGCATATCACATATAAAGTAAAATGTGTATATCATGCTTACAGTTGGTCATAATTTAAATAGACAAGAACATGGCCTCTCAATTTGCCAAGTCTACTTCTTTGCTTTATTCTTTCATGCACACCTGACAGTCCAAGCATGCCAACCAAGCTAAATGTGTTTCTCATGTAATATGTTCCCTGTGTCTTGTCTCTAGGGATTTGAAGCTGCTATATATCATTTGTTCTCTTTTCTACTGCTTACAGTGCGTAAGAGCATCTATTTTCTGGGAAACACATATTGCTTAGAGTATAAGTGCCTTCTTGTTTTGCTAGAGTCTCTCTAGGACCTTAAAAAGATCTATCTTATTAGCCTGAGGTGTGGAAGGAAAGTAATTTCTTCAGAGTCCAGACTAAGGGAATGAACTAGGAAGCAAAGTAGGCTCTGTATAGTTCAAAATAAGTAATGCAGAGACAAAAATATCATAAGTATATTGCTTTGGTTCCAAACTATCAAAACAAATGTAATTTACAATAATCTAAAATTCAAAATATTGAATTACTGTTTTAAGTAAGGCATATTTATCTTTTTCCTCATAGAAATTTCCCTGGAAATGTTTTCTTTTCTTGCTACTACTCTTTCTAAATAATTTTCTACTTCTTTTACTGACGTTCAAAAACAGACAGAAGCCCTTAAAGATATATGCCTTAATGAAATGCGGGACGATACAATTAAGCAGGTGAAAGAAATGAATAAAATGGTCCAATATCTAAAAAAGTAAAGAGAAACAATGAATAAAACACAAATGGAAGCAACACTGGAGATATAAAACTTAGCATAGAAAATAGGAAGTACAGATGCAAGCATCACCAACATAATACAAAAGATGTAAGAGAAAATGTCAGTTGTAGAAGGTATCAAAGAAGAAATTGATATATCATCAATGAAAACACCAAATGTAAAAAGTTCCTAACTCAAAACATCCAGAAAACATGAAAAACTCTGAAAAGACCTAAACTAAAAATAATAGGACTAGAAGAGAATGAAGATTCCCAGTACAGAGGGCCAGAAAATATCGTTTAAAACATCACTTAAAGAAAACTTACAAAACCTAAAGAGATAGTTAAAAATGCACAAGATGCTTACAGAACACCAAATTGTACCAGCAAAGAAAATATTTCTGCCACATAGCAATCACAACACTAAATTACAGATCAAAGAAATAATATTAAAAGCTTCAGAGAAAAACATTACCAAGTAATATATAAATGCAGACCTATCAGAATTACATCAGAGTTCTCAACAAAGACTCTAAAACCCAGAAGATACTAGAAGAAAAACTCCAACACAAGCAGTTATGTGACAGACCCTGAGAACACAGATGCAAGATCACTCTACTATATCCAGCAAAACTTCAAATTACCATAGGTGGAGAAATCAGGATATTTCAGGTAAAAAAAAAATTAAACACCATCTTTCTACTAATCCAGTCCCACAGAAGATATTAGAAGGAAAACTCCAACACAAGGAGGGTAACTACACTCATGAAATCACTACAAATTAATCATATCACAGCAAAACAAAAGAAGAGAATAATGCACCCACAGAAATAGGAACTAACAATCATTGGTCATTAATATATCTAAACATCAGTGTAGTCAACAGAAACTGAACACAGAAACAATGAAACCAACAGATTCTTTTTACACTTTTCTTTGTGGCTGATTGAATTAATCCCCAAGTTTGACTATTTCCTGCTATCTGCTCCTTTTGTGTGTGGTTGCATTTTATATTCTTGGATTTGAGGTGTGCTGTTGTTAGTATGAGATCTCTCCAATTTCTTTTGAAGGTTACTAGTGCTATGAAT
Organism: Rattus norvegicus; assembly: GCF_021556685.1. Taxonomy (NCBI): domain Eukaryota; kingdom Metazoa; phylum Chordata; class Mammalia; order Rodentia; family Muridae; genus Rattus; species Rattus norvegicus. The sequence continues at coordinate 9,526,976 of NC_141541.1, read as the reverse complement.
TCTCTTCTAACTATTATTTCATTTTCCCCATAAGTTTGGATAATTTATATCTTCATATTCATTGAATTCTAGGTCGTCTTTAATTTCTTTATTTCTTCCCTGAGGAAGTTATCATAGATTAGAGTGTTGTTCAGTTTCCCTGTGTATGTAGGGTCTCTGTTGTTTCTGTTGTTGATAAAGCCCACCCTTAATCCCTGTTGATCTGATAAAATGCAAGGAAGAAAATCAAGATGGAAAATCTGTAGTCAAACTAACGGAAAGACATACAGACTGAATCCAAAATAACAAAATCAGAAATGAATAGGGAGATATAATATCAGAAACTGAGGAAATTCAAAGAATCATTAGGTTTTACTTCTAAAGCCCATATTCCATGAAACTGGAAAACTAAATGAAGTGGTTGATTTTCTAGATAGATATAACTTACCAAGATAAAATCATGATGAGATGAAATATCTAAACCGTCCCAGAAACCCTAAAGAAATAGCCATTAAAAGTCTCCCAATAGAGCTAAACCTTCAGAGAGGCAGACAAGCCTGGGAAACCAGAAGAGACTGCTCTCTGCACACACATCTCGGATGCCAGAGGAAAACGCCAAAGGTCATCTGGAACCCTGGTGCACTGAAGCTCCCGGAAGGGGCGGCACAGGTCTTCCTGGTTGCTGCTGCTGCAGAGAGCCCGTGGGCAGCACCCCACGAGCGAACTTGAGCCTCGGGACCACAGGTAAGACCAACTTTTGTGCTGCAAGAAAGCTGCCTGGTGAACTCAAGACACAGGCCCACAGGAACAGCTGAAGACCTGTACAGAGGAAAAACTACACGCCTGAAAGCAGAACACTCTGTCCCCATAACTGACTGAAAGAGAGGAAAACATGTCTACAGCACTCCTGACACACAGGCTTATAGGACAGTCTAGCCACTGTCAGAAATAGCAGAACAAAGTAACACTAGAGATAATCTGATGGCGAGAGGCAAGCGCAGGAACCCAAGCAACAGAAACCAAGACTACATGGCATCATCGGAGCCCAATTCTCCCACCAAAATAAACATGGAATATCCAAACACACCAGAAAAGCAAGATCTAGTTTCAAAATCATATTTGATCATGATGCTGGAGGACTTCAAGAAAGACGTGAAGAACTCCATTAGAGAACAAGTAGAAGCCTACAGAGAGGAATCACAAAAATGCCTGAAAGAATTACAGGAAAACATAAATAAACAAGTAGAAACCCATAGAGAGGAGACACAAAAATCCCTGAAAGAATTCCAGGAAAACACAATCAAACAGTTGAAGGAATTAAAAATGGAAATAGAAGCAATCAAGAAAGAACACATGGAAACAACCCTGGATATAGAAAATCAAAAGAAGAGACAAGGAGCTGTAGATACAAGCTTCACCAACAGAATACAAGAGATGGAAGAGAGAATCTCGGGAGCAGAAGATTCCCTAGAAATCATTGACTCAACTGTCAAAGATAATGCAAAGCAGAAAAAGCTACTGGTCCAAAACATACAGGAAATCCAGGGCTCAATGAGAAGATCAAACCTAAGGATAATAGGTATAGAAGAGAGTGAAGACTCCCAGCTCAAAGGACCAGTAAATATCTTCAACAAAATCATAGAAGAAAACTTCCCTAACCTAAAAAAAGAGATACCCATAGACATACAAGAAGCCTACAGAACTCCAAATAGATTGGACCAGAAAAGAAACACCTCCCATCACATAATAGTCAAAACACCAAACGCACAAAATAAAAAAAGAATATTAAAAGCAGTAAGGGAAAAAGGTCAAGTAACATATAAAGGCAGACCTATCAGAATCACACCAGATTTCTCGCCAGAAACTATGAAGGCCAGAAGATCCTGGACTGATGTCATACAGACCCTAAGAGAACACGAATGCCACCCAGGTTACTGTATACAGCAAAACTCTCAATTAACATAGATGGAGAAACCAAGATATTCCATAAGAAAACCAAATTTACACAATATCTTTCTACAAATCCAGCACTACAAAGGATAATAAATGGTAAAGCCCAACATAAGGAGGCAAGCTATACCCTAGAAGAAGCAAGAAACTAATCGTCTTGGCAACAAAACAAAGAGAAGAAAAGCACACAAACATAACCTCATATCCAAATATGAATATAACAGGAAGCAATAATCACTATTCCTTAATATCTCTCAACATCAGTGGCCTCAACTCCCCAATAAAAAGTCATAGATTAACAAACTGGATACACAACGAGGATCGTGCATTCTGCTGCCTACAGGAAACACACCTCAGAGACAAAGACAGATACTACCTCAGAGTGAAAGGCTGGAAAACAATTTTCCAAGCAAATGGTCAGAAGAAGCAAGCTGGAGTAGCCATTCTAATATCAAATAAAATCAATTTTCAACTAAAAGTCATCAAAAAAGATAAGGAAGGACACTTCATATTCATCAAAGAAAAAATCCACCAAGATCAACTCTCAATCCTAAATATCTATGCCCCAAATACAAGGGCACCTACATATGTAAAAGAAACCTTACTAAAGCTCAAAACACACATTGCACCTCACACAATAATAGTGGGAGATTTCAACACCCCACTCTCATCAATGGACAGATCATGGAAACAGAAATTAAACAGTGATGTCGACAGACTAAGAGAAGTCATGAGCCAAATGGACTTAACAGATATTTATAGAACATTCTATCCTAAAGCAAAAGGATATACCTTCTTCTCAGCTCCTCATGGTACTTTCTCCAAAATTGACCATATAATTGGTCAAAAAATGGGCCTCAACAGGTACAGAAAGATAGAAATAATCCCATGCGTGCTATCGGACCACCACGGCCTAAAATTGGTCTTCAATAACAGTAAGGGAAGAATGCCCACATATACGTGGAAATTGAACAATGCTCTACTCAATGATAACCTGGTCAAGGAAGAAATAAAGAACGAAATTAAAAACTTTTTAGAATTTAATGAAAATGAAGGTACAACATACCCAAAGTTATGGGACACAATGAAAGCTGTGCTAAGAGGAAAACTCATAGCGCTGAGTGCCTGCAGAAAGAAACAGGAAAGAGCATATGTCAGCAGCTTGACAGCACACCTAAAAGCTCTAGAACAAAAAGAAGCAAATACACCCAGGAGGAGTAGAAGGCAGGAAATAATCAAACTCAGAGCTGAAATCAACCAAGTAGAAACAAAAAGGACCATAGAAAGAATCAACAGAACCAAAAGTTGGTTCTTTGAGAAAATCAACAAGATAGATAAACCCTTAGCCAGACTAACGAGAGGACACAGAGAGTGTGTCCAAATTAACAAAATCAGAAATGAAAAGGGAGACATAACTACAGATTGAGAGGAAATTCAAAAAATCATCAGATCTTACTATAAAAACCTATATTCAACAAACCTTGAAAATCTTCAGGAAATGGACAATTTCCTAGACAGATACCAGGTATTGAAGTTAAATCAGGAACAGATAAACCAGTTAAACAACCCCATAACTCCTAAGGAAATAGAAGCAGTCATTAAAGGTCTCCCAACCAAAAAGAGCCAGGTCTAGACGGGTTTAATGCAGAATTCTATCAGGCCTTCATAGAAGACCTCATACCAATATTATCCAAACTATTCCACAAAATTGAAACAGATGGATCACTAACGAATACCTTCTACGAAGCCACAATTACTCTTATACCTAAACCACACAAAGACACAACAAAGAAAGAGAACTTCAGACCAATTTCCCTTATGAATAACGACGCGAAAATACTCAATAAAATTCTGGCAAACCGAATTCAAGAGCACATTAAAACAATCATCCACCATGATCAAGTAGGCTTCATCCCAGGCATGCAGGGATGGTTTAATATATGGAAAACCATCAATGTGATCCATTATATAAACAAACTGAAAGAACAGAACCACATGATCATTTCATTAGATGCTGAGAAAGCATTTGACAAAATTCAACACTCCTTCATGATAAAAGTCCTGGAAAGAATAGGAATTCAAGGCCCATACCTAAACATAGTAAAAGACATATACAACAAACCAGTTGCTAACATTAAACTAAATGGAGAGAAACTTGAAGCAATTCCACTAAAATCAGGGACTAGACAAGGCTGCCCACTCTCTCCCTACTTATTCAATATAGTTATTGAAGTTCTAGCCAGAGCAATCAGACAACAAAAGGAGATCAAGGGGATACAGATCGGAAAAGAAGAGGTCAAAATATCACTATTTGCAGACGATATGATAGTATATTTAAGTGATCCCAAAAGTTCCACCAGAGAACTACTAAAGCTGGTAAACAACTTCGGCAAAGTGGCTGGGTATAAAATTATCTCAAATAAGTCAGTTGCCTTCCTCTATACAAAAGAGAAACAAGCCGAGAAAGAAATTACGGAAACAACACCCTTCATAATAGACCCAAATAATATAAAGTACCTCGGTGTGACTTTAACCAAGCAAGTAAAAGATCTGTGCAATAAGAACTTCAAGACACTGAGGAAAGAAATTGAAGAAGACCTCAGAAGATGGAAAGATCTCCCATGCTCATGGATTGGCAGGATTAATATAGTAAAAATGGCCATTTTACGAAAAGCAATCTACAGATTCAATGCAATCCCCATCAAAATACCAATCCAATTCTTCAAAGAGTTAGACAGAACAATTTGCAAATTCATCTGGAAGAACAAAAAACCCAGGATAGCTAAAGCTATCCTCAACAATAAAAGAACTTCAGGGGGACTCACTATCCCTGAACTCAAGCAGTATTACAGAGCAATAGTGATGAAAACTGCATGGTATTGGTACAGAGACAGACAGATAGACCAATGGAATAGAACTGAAGACCCAGAAATGAACCCACACACCCATGGTCACTTGATTTTTGACAAAGGAGCCAAAACCATCCAATGGAAAAAAGATAGCATTTTCAGCAAATGGTGTTGGTTCAACTGGAGGGCAACATGTAGAAGAATGTAGATCGATCCATGCTTATCACCCTGTACAAAGCTTAAGTCCAAGTGGATCAATGACCTCGACATCAAACCAGACACACTCAAACTAATAGATGAAACACTAGGGAAGCATCTGGAACACATGGGCCCTGGAAAAAATTTACTGAACAAAACACCAATGTCTTACGCTCTAAGATCAAGAATCGACAAATGGGATCTCATAAAACTGCAAAGCTTCTGTAAGGCAAAGGACACTGTGGTTAGGACAAAACGGCAACCAACAGATTGGGAAAAGATCTTTACCAATCCTACAACAGACAGAGGCCTTATATCCAAAATATATAAAGAACTCAAGAAGTTAGACCGCAGGGAAACAAATAACCCTATTAAAAAATGGGGTTCAGAGCTAAACAAAGAATTCACAGCTGAGGAATGCCGAATGGCTGAGAAACACCTAAAGAAACGTTCAACATCTTTAGTCATAAGGGAAATGCAAATCAAAACAACCCTGAGATTTCACCTCACACCAGTGAGAATGGCTAAGATCAAAAACTCAGGTGACAGCAGATGCTGGCGAGGATGTGGAGAAAGAGGAACACTCCTCCATTGTTGGTGGGATTGCATACTGGTAAAACCATTCTGGAAATCAGTCTGGAGGTTCCTCAGAAAATTGGACATTAAACTGCCCGAGGATCCAGCTATACCTCTCTTGGGCATATACCCAAAGATGCCTCAACATATAAAAGAGACACGTGCTCCACTATGATCATCGCAGCCTTATTTATAATAGCCAGAAACTGGAAAGAACCCAGATGCCCTTCAACAAAGGAATGGATACAGAAAATGTGGTACATCTACACAATGGAGTATTACTCAGCTATCAAAAACAACGAGTTTATGAAATTCGTATGCAAATGGTTGGAACTGGAAAATATCATCCTGAGTGAGCTAACCCAATCACAGAAAGACATACATGGTATGCACTCATTGATAAGTGGCTATTAGCCCAAATGCTTGAATTACCATAGATCCCTAGAACAAACGAAACTCAAGACGGATGATCAAAATGTGAATGCTTCACTCCTTCTTTAAATGAGGAAAAAGAATACCCTTGGCAGGGATGGGAGAGGCAAAGATTAAAACAGAGACTGAAGGAACACCCATTCAGAGCCTGCCCCACATGTGGCCCATACATATACAGCCACCCAATTAGACAAGATGGATGAAGCAAAGAAGTGCAGACCGACAGGAGCCGGATGTATTTTGCTCCTGAGAGATACAGCCAGAATACAGCAAATACAGAGGTGAATGCCAGCAGCAAACCACTGAACTGAGAATAGGACCCCCGTTGAAGGAATCAGAGAAAGAACTGGAAGAGCTTGAAGGGGCTCGAGACCCCATATGTACAACAATGTCAAGCAACCAGAGCTTCCCGGGACTAAGCCACTACCTAAAGAGTATACATGGACTGACCCTGGACTCTGACCTTATAGGTAGCAATGAATATCCTTGTAAGAGCACCAGTGGAAGGGGAAGCCCTGGGTCCTGCTAAGACTGAACACCCAGTGAACTAGACTGTGGGGGGGAGGGCGGCAATGGGGGTAGGTTTGGGAGGGGAACACCCATAAGGAAGGGGAGGGGGGAGGGGGATGTTTGCCCGGAAGCCGGGAAAGGGAATAACACTCGAAATGTATATAAGAAATACTCAAGTTAATAAAAAAAAAAGTCTCCCAATGAAAAAAATAATAAAAAATGGCCAGCTCTGAATGTTTTCAGTGTAGGATTCTATAAAACTTTTAATGAAGACCTAATACCAACACTCCTTAAACTTTTGTACAAAATTGAAGCAGAAGAAACACTACTTTATTCGATCTTTGAGGCCACAATTATCCCAATATCTATCATAGTAAAGAGAATATCCTACCAAGTTTGCTTATGTACCTGGAAACACAGACACACAGATACACACACACACACACACACACAGAAAACAATAAAATTCTCACAAACATAATCCAAGGACACATCAACAACATCATTCACCATGATCAAGCAGGCTTCATCCTAGAGATCCATGAAAGTTTATATACAAAATTTCATCAATGTAACCTATCATATAAACAAACCAAAAGATATAAATCAAATGATTATCTTATTAGATGCTGAAAAAGCCTTTGAAAAAATCCAATACAACTCCATGTTAAAAGTTTGGTAGATTTCATGGATTCAAGGCACATACCTAAATATCATAAAAACAATATACGGGAAGCCAATAGTCAACATCAAATTAGTTGAAGAGACACTTGAAGGTATCCCACTAAAAGCATCAACAAGACAATTCTGCCCCCTCCCTCTCTCTCTCTCTCTCTCTCTCTCTCTCTCTCTCTCTCTCTCTCTCTCTCCCCCTCTCTCTTCATTAAAGTATTTGAAGTTCTAGAGAGAGGAATTAGACAAGAAGAGATCAAGGAGGCACTAATTGGACAGAGGATGTCAAGAAATCAGTGTTTGAGGATAATAAGATAGTACATGTAAGCAATCCCAAAAATTCTAACCAAAAACTTCTACAGCTGATAAACAACTTCAGCAAACTGTCTAGATATGAAATTAACCTAATGATATCAGTAGCCTACCTTTATACAAATGATAAATAGGCAGAGAAGGAAATTAGGTAACAGCAATCCTCACAATAGCCACAAATATAATAAGATATCTTGGTGTAACTCTAACAAACCATGTGAAATATATGTATAGAAACAGACAGGTTGATCGATGAAAGTGAATGTAGACCCAGAAATAAACCCACACACCTATAGACACTTTATTTTCGACAAAGAATTGCAAGTCATAGAATGGGGGGAAAAGCATTTTCAACAAATAATGCTGGTCTAACTGGATGTCTGAATGTAGAAGGATCCAAATAGATCCACAACCATCACTCTGCACAAAACTGAAGAGGCTACTGCCAGTAGCAAGGCAGGAAATCAAATGGGGGAATGAAGTCCAATTGGATAAGGGATCTCAACATAAAGCATGATACACTAAATATAATAGGAAAGTAGAAAATAACCCTGAACACAATTTAAAGAGCTAAGTAGAGAATTCTCAATAGGAGAATCTTAAATGACTGAGAAATACATAAAGAAATGTTCAATATCCTTAATCATCAGGAAAATGCGAATCAAAATCACACTGAAGTTCTATCTTATACCAATTTGAATAAAAGATAAAAAACTCAAGGGACAGGACATGCTGTGAGTTTGGTGGAGTTGTCAACTTGTATAACTATTCTGGAAATCAATTTGGCAGTTTCTCTGAAAATAAGATATAGTTTTACATGAAGACCTAGCTGTACCCCAACTGGGAATGTACCCAAAGGATGCACCACCCTATCACATGGACACATGCTCCACTGTGTTCATAGTAGATTTATAAAAGTCAGAAACTGAAAACAACCCAGTTGTTCTTCAACAGAAAAATTGATACAGAAAATAAGGTTTATTTACACGGTGTAATAGTACTTAGTACTATTAAAATCAAGAATATTATAAATTTTGCAGGAAAATATATGGAACTAGAAAATATCATCCTGAGTAAGGTAACCCAAACCCAAAAGGCATGCATGGTATATACTCTCTGGTAAGCGGATATTAGCTATAAAGTATTGAGTACCACTTATATACCCCATGGACTCAAAGAAATTTTAAAAAGGAAGATCGAGGTGGGTATTGACTCACACTTAGAATGGGAAACAAAATAGTCATAGAAGGCAGAGGGAGGAAGGGCAGTTGGTGGGGAAGGAATGGGGAATTGGGGTATGTATGGGAAGAGACAGGAAAAAGACCCAGAGGGCCAAGAGAATGAATGGAAATCTGCAGCTGCTGGCTGTGGAGGTGATCTCTAAGATATCTCAGGGACCTTATATGGGAGAGGCTTCCAGAAGTCAATGCTGTGTTCTTAGCAGAGATGCCTAACAGTTGGGACATAGACCTGAAGAGGCTACTGCCAGTAGCAAGGCAGGAAATCAAATGGGGGAATGAAGACATCCGCTCACCCACAAAACTTTCAGCTCAAAATTTGTCCTGTCCAAAAGAAATTTAGAGACAAAGATGTTGCAGAGAAGGAATGGCCAACCAATAAGCAGCCCAACTTGAAACCTATTCCATGGGTGAGCACCAATCCTTGACATTAATGATATTCTGTTATGTTTGCAGAGAGGACCATAGAATAACTGTTCTCTGAGAGGCTCTATCCAGCCTCTGTCTGAAACTGAAGCAAATGTACACAGCCAAACCTGGGATGGAGGTTGGGGACACTTATGGAAGAATCAGGGAAGTATTTAATGTACTAAAGAGGATGAAAACCGCACAAGATGACCAACAATGTCAAGTAATCCGGACCTCTGGGAGCTCTGAGAAACTGTGCCACTACGCAAAGAACATACAGAGTTGGAAAAAGGCTTCCGCACATATGTAGCAGATGTGTAGCTCAGTCTCCGTGTGGGCCCCCAATAACTGAAGTGGAGGCTTTCCGTAAAGCTGTAACCTGACTGTGGTATCCATTTCCCCAATAGGGCTGCTTTATCTGCCATCAGTGGGAGAGAATGTATGTAATGTGAAAAAGACTTGATTCATCAGGGTTGGGGGGATACTCAGGGGCCTCACCTTCTCAGAGGAGAAAAGGAAGAGAGTAAGGGGAGATTTACATAGAGAGGGGGACCAAGAGGGGGCATCACTTGAGATATAAATAAATAAATACATAAAAATTAATTGATTAATTAATTATTTTTTAAAAGCATAGAAAACATCTCATCATGGATGTGTGGGGCAAGTAAACCGTGCCACCAGGCAGAAGAACTGGTAAGGTTGAGCTGTACCAAACCAGGGAGAATCTCAGAATTGAGAATGCCAGGTGAGGAGTCAGCTCCCTGACAAGCTCTCCTTGTTCTAGAACATAGAACCATGAAACCCCACTGAGAGGTCCAAGACAATCAGTCACTTAGGGATAACAACTGAAGTTTTTCCCATGCAAATAGAGCATCCCTAATATCTCAAACTGAGCCAATGGGAAACATTTACCCCTGATCCCAGCCTACTCCCAAAAATGTTTATAAGGTCTCTGTCCACATAGAATGTAAAATGCAGAGGTAAATTCACCAAGTCTTGTCTGAGAGTGGCTGTTTTACTGAGCTGTAACACTCCGGGCAAGAGCTTTCTTTCCCAAAGCATTTATCACTGAACCTTGGATCTGCCAAGCAACCCAGCCTTGTGCTTTGCTGCTGCTGCTGCTGCTGCTGCTGCTGCTGCTGCTGCTGCTGCTGCTGCTGCTGCTGCTGCTGCTGCTGCTGCTGTGGCTCCTGGCTGTTCAGAGGTACCTGTCTCTGTTACCTCTTGATCGTAGCTACTTTCCTTGGCTACTGTCACTGGAATTAGTGCTGCTACAATAACAGAGAGACCCTGGATGCCTGCCCTGCACAGGCTTCCCTTTGGAAAGGGTCACTGGCTGTCTGACCAGAACAAAGCTTTGTGGACCTTTCATTTAGGCCTGACCAGACATCCTCTGATTCATCCTATCTGGTTCTGCAGAAAAGGACACCAGAAGACTCCTCTCATGGACTGCGTCCCCTGTGATTCTTCCCCTGAGAAGTCGTAACACCCCCAATGGTGAGACATACAGGCAGCCTGTCACAGTGTGTCCCTCTGTCTACATATAATCACTTGCAAATATTCATTGCAATGAGTCATAGAGCTTGTTCAAGGACTCTACATACATTATGTGTTACCATCAATATTGGATACTCATTAGGGCTTTTCCTGGTTATACTGTTGTTGCCCCATGTCATACAGATCCTGCAACTTTGGTACTGCACAAGTGACTATTTCATGCAGTCTAACCGTTCACATATGATATAAATTTGGGGTTGGGCCAATGCAGAGCCCTGGACCTGGGCATGGTTGGTAGGTAAAGTGTTCAGCCTGTTGGCTCTTGGTTATCTGCATTACCAAGGTGAGCTCTCTAATTTTGTTCCTGCTAGTCCCACCCAATGTGACTATCAACATGAGACAGGGTCTCCTGCTCTCCTGTTCTCTTGCTTTCAGGGTCTTTATATCTGCACCCATGCCTCCAGATCCAGCTGCACTGTGCTACCCAGCCAAGGTTCAGGGCCCACTTTTCTAAGTTCTGAAGCAGTGAGTGGCTGGGAGAGCTCCCTTCCTCTCACGCCCTTAGGGTTGGCTTATCTACATCTGTATCACAAGGGCCAGCTCCATTTTATTGTCTATGCAAGGTGCAGGTCCTGTTGGCCTAAGTGGTACATTCAGTGAACATAAGCCGGAAGGGATAGCTCTCCTGCTTTGATGAGCCCAGGGTTAGTTCTCCCAGCTATGCAGGCAGGAGGTGAAAGGGGAGGGAATTACTCCTATGCCTACACAACTTCATGCCAAACTAGTGACAGAGCCACTTCTCCTGGGTTCTTGCCCTTGGGGCTGGCTTCCCTGCCTCCCACCCATTAGGGCTTGCTCCTCCGGGTGTTCCACTCCAGAGCATTTTGTCCAGTGAGAAGTGGTTCTAGTTATAAATAGCTCTGGGATATCCATGTGGTCCTTGGTGGGCACCCTGACCAGGAACATTCCCATGTTCTCTAGGTAATGAGCCATAGACATTGACACAAGCCCTTGTCCCTGTGTAGCCCCAGCTTTAGACATGGCCCTCAGTGGCAGCTTAGGCTGGGACCTCACTGTGGCCCAGGTTGCAGGATTGGCCACTCACAACAGAGTACTCCTCTCCACTCTCAACTCTCCAGTTCTACATCTCTTCATAATGTTCAAGCTACTCCATTTTTCTATCTCTCCTCTCTGCCCACCACATACTCATGTTGTGACAATTTCTGTTGCAGATTGGCCACATGGTTGGCTGGCTCCTTGGAGACATCTTCCTTCCCTCATGTGTGGCATGGTGGTAAGCAGGGTTCCATGTGCTAGAGGGCAGGTCTGTGGCATGGCTCTCTGTATGTATCTGTCTATCTTCCCCCTCCTGAGCTGAACTGACTGGATTTGATTCTATTTGACTTGATTTTATTTGATTTAATTTTTATGAGTCGTAGGCATAAGAGAGGTTTGGCCACCAAACCTGGCTTTAAAATAGTATGAACTAAGGATTACCATCTGCTCTGCCCCTACCTTGTATAAGAGCAACACCAGTAACAATGTATGTCTTTATCCTTGTCAGAGGAGGATAAAGTTGATTTTCAAGAGGAGCATTATGTAGTACGCCATCTGAAGCTAAGTTTGTTTTATAGAACTGGTGTTTTAAGAATGCAGCTATTTTCCAGGAAACAAAGTTAAGGAGAATCTAGTTTGAGCTCACTTGACATTCCAGGACTGTGTCACAGTAGCTCATTTAATGTAATTAAGTATTTTTAGAAGAGAAATAGTTCTGTTTATTATAATACTAGACACTAAAGAGATTATATTTCAATTTTGAAAGATTTATCTATTAATTACATAGCTTTTATTGGAGAACTGTTTATTCCTGTAAAACATTAAGAAATCAGTGTAATCAAGATTGGAGGGATGGCTCAGTGGTTAAAAGCACTTATTGCTCCTACAAAGGACCCACATGTGTATCACAACAACTATCTGTAACTCCAGTTCTAGGGTCTCTGATGTTTCCTTGTGTCCTTGGCATGAAGGTGATAACACTTACATACATGGAGGTGATAACACTTACATACACGGAGGCAAAAGAGTACAAAAAAAATAAATAAACCTAACTTGATTTTAAAAGAAAAATATTGTGAGAGAAGAAAAATACAGTAATGATCATTGGAGTAACTAGTTTCAAAATCAACAGGACTTATGGGTTAGTCTCTGAATCGGTAGCAAATGCTCACTAAGGAGATAAAAATGATACACTCCAAAGTTACTGAAAATGTACTCTAGGAGGCGACCCAACTGACAACTCTCCTCTTTTCCTTTAATGCCAATCTGCTGACTCAAGGTGGGTACAAGCATGCAGATTATTGTCTTTTACAGATTCTTCTTAAATTACAGAAGATGTAAACCAAAGTATTTACATGAAAAATTTCTTAGAAATTGCCCAGAGTCTCTGTGATTAACCTCCTGCCTGATAAATGTGGACTTATCTTGTTAAAATTATAAGGATAAATGAGGATAGAATCAGATTTAATCAAGTTTTAAGGTCCTTCTAAATAGCGTTTACGTAACAGGTGATAAATTACTCTGAATAATGAACAAGAAAAACAGGTTGTGCAGCCACAGCTAATATCTAAGAAAGGATTGTTGTCCTGTTCAGTCTAGAATCTTGTGCGAAAAGCCATAGAATATTCAATTTCTTATTGGTATTTATTTTCAAACTTGCTTCTTAAAACATTCTATCTCTCATAAAATCATGCATTTTTTCCATATAAAAGCCAAGTCACCTAGTTTATTCTCAGAGTATTTTTATGCTCAGATCATTTATATAAACTAGAATTAAGTGATTGTTACTCTCTGGTAGATTCAAAACTCCTCATGATTATTACATGTACATTTTCAAAATAATTTATTTTCACTTGTAAGGAAATCAAAACAACAATAACAGGTGTTGCATATCCTTAAAATAGCAAACAGGAGAAAGGGTCACTATGTCAGCCTACTGAAATAGGATTTTTGTATAAAAATTTGGCTTTGTGGATCAAGAAATTAAAAACATTTTAATTAAAAATGTGTATAATATTTGCCCATGTGTATGGATGTGTTTTATGTGAGTTCCTGGTACCCACAGAAATCAGAAGAAGGTGTTGAATACTCTGGAACTGGAGTTTCAGGCAGTTGTGAGCAGTCATGTGGATTCTGGGAACTACACACAGGTCCTATGCAAGAGTAGCAAGTGCCCTTAACTACTAAACTTTCTCCCTACTTACCAAGAATTAAAAAAAAAGTTTACAATGTGCATTCATTTTCAATTTGGCCTTGTTGAAATACAAATTTAAAAGTCCTTCAAATCCATTTGTTGACGTTTTTAACCAAAGAGCTTCAGAGTGTGATTTTTTTTTTCTGGAAATGAGGCCATGTGAAAGAGAAGGATCTCTGTAAGAAGATGAAATGTGAGTGTATTAAATCCAGAGGCCCCCAAGATATATGTGCATAGCAGAGACCAGAACATAGGAAGATAGAATGAGGGAGATATTTCTGCAATCCTTTGACAGAAACCTCTGAAGACACTCCAGCTTCCAATACCTTGAATTGTTACAAGCTCAGATGGTTAAACAATCCAGCTCTTCTAAATTCCATATCTTCATGGTAGAACTTTGCTATGGATTTCAGTTGTCTGAAAGTATAGTGTCCATGAGCTTCAGTGATCCATTGTTGTACCCTCTGAGAAGAAGTGTCTCTGTGCTCATTTGAACTGCTAGTCTTGTTGTTTAAGGTCAGGGGCTCAGTGTTCTTACTGTGAGCAGACATTTCTCCCTTGTTTTGCAATGCTGCCGTATTCCTTTGCTTATAGTCTCTTCCCCATCTTCAAAGCTAATCAAGGAAGCCAAATCATCCTCATGTGGCCTGTCTGTACTCTTTTTTTTCCATAATCTTGCGTCCCAGCCAAGCCAGGACTTTTTATGTGATTCAATCAAACATAATCGTATTTAAGCACAAGCCTAAAGGCATTTGAGAGGTAATTAATCTGGTTCCTTGTAGCAGTATTTGTGAAGTGATCTGTGGAAAGATATTTCAGGTTCTGTGTATGTTTTTACATATAAGAAAAGAATAGCAAACCATATTAAGAGCTGTCTCAAGATTTATATTATGATTATGCCCATCCAATTTTATTAACATGAGATGACAAACATACATTTTATAAACTGAATGTTCTTGGATTCATGATTATTGTTAAGGTGATCAACAGATTAAATTTTACTACTGCAAAATATATTATTTTCTGTTTTTATATTTATTATTATATATTATATGAAACATGCAGTTATTTATTTGAGAATAACATACAATGTATTATATGATAATCACATCCAATTATTCCCTTTACTACCTCCAAAGCCTCCCACTTTTCTAGCCACCTAATTTCATGTCCATCTTTTTAAATTGAATAGCCCAGACTCTTAATTATATATATATATATATATATATATATATATATATATATATATATCCAAATTTGGAGCCATTCACTGGATCTTGGGTGACCTTATGGAGCCTTGCTAATAAAGAAAATTGACCTTCCTTCTTCCAGAAGCCATCAGATGCCCATAGTTCCTCAGTTCATGGTGGGTCTCATTATCTTCTTCCCACACAATACTGGAATGTTTACTGAGATGATCTTGTATAAGCAGCCATGGCTACTGTGTCTTTATGAGTGCAATGAGCCTATCATTTCCAGAAGATACTGATTTGCACCAGTCCTTTTATACTTCTTGTTCTTACATTATTTTCACCTTGTCTTCCATGAAGGCCTTCAAGCTTTGGAACATGTGTGTGTGTGTGTGTGTGTGTGTGTGTGTGTCTGTCTGTCTGTCTGTCTGTCTGTATGTATGTATGTGTGCGCACATGTGTGTGTATGTATGTATGTATGTATGTATATATTTATGTATGTATGTTTCACTTTTGCCTGAGCAATCTGCTCAACGGTTAGCTGCACTTTGATCATTTATGAGTTTCTGTGTAACCAATATCAACCACACAAGGAAATCTGTCTGGCAACATCTGAGAACTGCAATAGTCTGTGGATTTAAAGGGTAGAGATATATTGATTTCCAGAAATAATATTTGTTGTTTTTACTCTTTGAGGCCCATGAACCCCAGCCAGAAATTTTGACCATATTTGTATAACAACCTATGATTATCCTCCTGTGGATATAGGAGACTTTAAATTAAATTAGAATATTGTTGGGTTTTCCCACAATGTTTATTCCCTTGATGCACCTATGGGCATTACTTGTCACACCAACTGTAACTGTTCAAAGGGTACAGAGCTAGAGTTAGGTAAAAGAGGTTCTATTTTAACTTTGATTTATCTATATTTACTTGCTTAAAAGTTAATTTTTGTTTCAAGACATAGGAAATATTTCATACTACTCTATGTATGTGAAAGCAATTTTGCTGGAAAAGATTGTCATTGAACTATATTAGTTGTTTCTGAAATGTAACATGTTTATCATGTGTTGGACACTGAGAAGGGCTTACTGATAATGACAGCACTTATGAGTCAAATACTATAATTATGAGGAATTTGATATTTAACAAAGTTGGCTTATCACGTCTGAGGTTTGGAAGACAAACTTAAGCTATGTTATTTCATAGTGTGTCCTCTTATTTAATATGTCATACTGTCACTGTAACTGTGATTATCAATGTAATACATGACATTGCAATAACTTGAAAGTGAACATAGACATGAAGTGTGCATTATAAGAGCATTAAAGGAATGCCTAGATATTCCCTAGATACAGCAAGTATTGATTCTCAACACATACTCCTTTCCAAGAAAAAGATGCCTCCCTCCCCAAAGTAGCAGCTGGATTGTTTGCACCTTTTTTTCCACCATATATATTTATTATTATCCAAACACTTATTCATCAATTTGGTTGTTTATCAATACAGGATATTTACATAGCTCAGAGTGACCTAGACCAGGTTGTGTAGCTGAGGTTGGCATCAAATGTGTGCCAATACTTCTGTTTCTCCTTTTGAGATACTGGAATTAGAGTCATATGCTAATACTGCTGGCTTTTGGTTGTTATTTTAGGCTTCTTTTTTTTTTGGTACCATTATTCTTTTTTTTTTTTTTATTAACTTGAGTATTTCTTACATACATTTCGAGTGTTATTCCCTTTCCTGGTTTCCGGGCAAACATCCCCCTCCCCCCTCCCCTACCTTATGGGTGTTCCCTTCCCAACCCTCCCCCCATTGCCACCCTCCCCCCCATAGTCTAGTTCACTGGGGGTTCAGTCTTAGCAGGACCCAGGGCTTCCCCTTCCACTGGTGCTCCTACTAGGATATTCATTGCTACTTATGGGGTCAGAGTCCAGGGTCAGTCCATGTATAGTCTTTGGGTAGTGGCTTAGTCCCTGGAAGCTCTGGTTGGTTGGCATTGTTGTTCATATGGGGTCTCGAGCCCCTTCAAGCTCTTCCAGTTCTTTCTCTGATTCCTTCAACGGGGGACCTATTCTCAGTTCAGTGGTTTGTTGCTAGCATTCGCCTCTGTATTTGCTGTATTCTGGCTGTGTCTCTGAGGAGAGATCTACATCCGGCTCCTGTCGGTCTGCACTTCTTTGCTTCATCCATCTTGTCTAATTGGGTGGCTGTATATGTATGGGCCACATGTGGTGCAGGCTCTGAATGGGAGTTCCTTCAGTCTCTGTTTTAATCTTTGCCTCTCCCATCCCTGCCAAGGATATTCTTTTTCCTCATTTAAAGAAGGAGTGAAGCATTCACATTTTGATCATCCGTCTTGAGTTTCGTTTGTTCTAGGGATCTATGGTAATTCAAGCATTTGGGCTAATAGCCACTTATCAATGAGTGCATACCATGTATGTCTTTCTGTGATTGGGTTAGCTCACTCAGGATGATATTTTCCAGTTCCAACCATTTGCCTACGAATTTCATAAACTCGTTGTTTTTGATGGCTCAGTAATATTCCATTGTGTAGATGTACCACATTTTCTGTATCCATTCCTCTGTTGAAGGGCATCTGGGTTCTTTCCAGCTTCTGGCTATTATAAATAAGGCTGCGATGAACATAGTGGAGCACGTGTCTCTTTTATATGTTGAGGCATCTTTTGGGTATATGCCCAAGAGAGGTATAGCTGGATCCTCAGGGAGTTCAATGTCCAATTTTCGGAGGAACCACCAGACTGATTTCCAGAATGGTTTTACAAGTCTGCAATCCCACCAACAATGGAGGAGTGTTCCTCTTTCTCCACATCCTAGCCAGCATTTGTTGTCACCTGAGTTTTTGATCTTAGCCATTCTCACTGGTATGAGGTGAAATCTCAGGGTTGTTTTGATTTGCATTTCCCTTATGACTAAAGATGTTGAACATTTCTTTAGGTGTTTCTCAGCCATTCGGCATTCCTCAACTGTGAATTCTTTGTTTAGCTCTGAACCCCATTTTTTAATAGGGTTATTTGTTTCCCTGCGGTCTAACTTCTTGAGTTCTTTGTATATTTTGGATATAAGGCCTCTATCTGTTGTAGGATTGGTAAAGATCTTTTCCGAATCTGTTGGTTGCCATTTTGTCCTAACCACAGTGTCCTTTGCCTTACAGAAGCTTTGCAGTTTTATGAGATCCCATTTGTCGATTCTTGATCTTAGAGCGTAAGCCATTGGTGTTTTGTTCAGGAAATTTTTTCCAGTGCCCATGTGTTCCAGATGTTTCCCTAGTTTTTCTTCTATTAGTTTGAGTGTGTCTGGTTTGATGTAGAGGTCCTTGATCCACTTGGACTTAAGCTTTGTACAGGGTGATAAGCATGGATCGATCTGCATTCTTCTACATGTTGCCCTCCAGTTGAACCAGCACCATTTGCTGAAAATGCTATCTTTTTCCATTGGATGGTTTTGGCTCCTTTGTCAAAAATCAAGTGACCATAGGTGTGTGGGTTTATTTCTGGGTCTTCAATTCTATTCCATTGGTCTATCTGTCTGTCTCTGTACCAATACCATGCAGTTTTTATCACTATTGCTGTGTAATACTGCTTGAGTTCAGGGATAGTGATTCCCCCTGAAGTCCTTTTATTGTTGAGGATAGCTAAAGCTATCCTGGGTTTTTTGTTATTCCAGATGAATTTGCAAATTGTTCTGTCTAACTCTTTGAAGAATTGGATTGGTATTTGATGGGGATTGCATTGAATCTGTAGATTGCCTTTGGTAAAATGGCCATTTTTACTATATTAATCCTGCCAATCCATGAGCTTGGGAGATCTTTCCATCTTCTGAGGTCTTCTTCAATTTCTTTCCTCAGTGTCTTGAAGTTGTTATTGTACAGATCTTTTACTTGCTTGGTTAAAGTCACACCGAGGTACTTTATATTATTTGGGTCTATTATGAAGGGTGTTGTTTACGTAATTTCTTTCTTGGCTTGTTTCTATTTTGTATAGAGGAAGGCAACTGATTTATTTGAGTTAATTTTATACCCAGCCACTTTGCTGAAGTTGTTTACCAGCTTTAGTATTTCTCTGGTGGAACTTTTGAGATCACTTAAATATACTATCATATCGTCTGCAAATAGTGATATTTTGACCTCTTCTTTTCCGATCTATATCCCCTTGATCTCCTTTTGTTGTCTGATTGCTCTGGCTAGAACTTCAAGAACTATATTGAATAAGTAGGGAGAGAGTGGGCAGCCTTGTCTAGTCCCTGATTTTAGTGGGATTGCTTCAAGTTTCTCTCCATTTAGTTTAATGTTAGCAACTGGTTTGCTGTATATGGCTTTTACTATGTTTAGGTATGGGCCTTGAATTCCTATTCTTTCCAGGACTTTTATCATGAAGGGGTGTTGAATTTTGTCAAATGCTTTCTCAGCATCTAATGAAATGATCATGTGGTTCTGTTCTTTCAGTTTGTTTATATAATGGATCACATTGATGGTTTTCCATATATTAAACCATCCCTGCATGCCTGGGATGAAGCCTACTTGATCATGGTGGATGATTCTTTTGATGTGCTCTTGAATTCGGTTTGCCAGAATTTTATTGAGTATTTTTGCGTCGGTATTCATAAGGGAAATTGGTCTGAAGTTCTCTTTCTTTGTTGTGTCTTTGTGTGGTTTAGGTATAAGAGTAATTGTGGCTTCGTAGAAGGTATTTGGTAGTGATCCATCTGTTTCAATTTTGTGGAATAGTTTGGATAATATTGGTATGAGGACTTCTATGAAGGTTTGATAGAATTCTGCACTAAACCCGTCTGGACCTGGGCTCTTTTTGGTTGGGAGACCTTTAATGACTGCTTCTATTTCCTTAGGAGTTATGGGGTTGTTTAACTGGTTTATCTGTTCCTGATTTAACTTCGATAACTGGTATCTGTCTAGGAAATTGTCCATTTCCGGAAGATTTTCAAGGTTTGTTGAATATAGGTTTTTATAGTAAGATCTGATGATTTTTTGAATTTCCTCTCAATCTGTAGTTATGTCTCCCTTTTCATTACTGATTTCGTTAATTTGGATGCACTCTCTCTGTCCTCTCGTTAGTCTGGCTAAGGGTTTATCTATGTTCTTGATTTTCTCAAAGAACTAACTTTTGGTTCTGTTGATTCTTTCTATGGTCCTTTTTGTTTCTACTTGGTTGATTTCAGCTCTGAGTTTGATTATTTCCTGCCTTCTACTCCTCCTGGGTGTATTTGCTTCTTTTTGTTCTAGAGCTTTTAGGTGTGCTGTGAAGCTGCTGACATATGCTCTTTCCTGTTTCTTTCTGCAGGCACTCAGCGCTATGAGTTTTCCTCTTAGCACAGCTTTCATTGTGTCCCATAACTTTGGGTATGTTGTACCTTCATTTTCATTAAATTCTAAAAAGTTTTTAATTTCGTTCTTTATTTCTTCCTTGACCAGGTTATCATTGAGTAGAGCATTGTTCAATTTCCACGTATATGTGGGCATTCTTCCCTTATTGTTATTGAAGACCAGTTTTAGGCCGTGGTGGTCCGATAGCACGCATGGGATTATTTCTATCTTTCTGTACCTGTTGAGGCCCGTTTTTTGACCAATTATATGGTCAATTTTGGAGAAAGTACCATGAGGAGCTGAGAAGAAGGTATATCCTTTTGCTTTAGGATAGAATGTTCTATAAATATCTGTTAAGTCCATTTGGCTCATGACTTCTCTTAGTCTGTCGACATCACTGTTTAACTTCTGTTTCCATGATCTGTCCATTGATGAGAGTGGGGTGTTGAAATCTCCCACTATTATTGTGTGAGGTGCAATGTGTGTTTTGAGCTTTAGTAAGGTTTCTTTTACGTATGTAGGTGCCCTTGTATTTGGGTCATAGATATGTAGGATTGAGAGTTCATCTTGGTGCATTTTTCCTTTGATGAATATGAAGTGTCCTTCCTTATCTTTTTTGATGACTTTTAGTTGAAAATTGATTTTATTTGATATTAGAATGGCTACTCCAGCTTGCTTCTTCTGACCATTTGCTTGGAAAGTTGTTTTCCAGCCTTTCACTCTGAGGTAGTGTCTGTCTTTGCATCTGAGGTGTGTTTCCTGTAGGCAGCAGAATGCAGGGTCCTCGTTGCGTATCCAGTTTGTTAATCTATGTCTTTTTATTGGGGAGTTGAGGCCATTGATATTGAGAGATATTAAGGAATAGTGATTATTGTTTCCCTTAATATTCATATTTGGATGTGAGGTTATGTTTGTGTGCTTTCATTCTCTTTGTTTTGTTGCCAAGACGATTAGTTTCTTGCTTCTTCTAGGGTATAGCTTGCCTCCTTATGTTGGGCTTTACCATTTATTATCCTTTGTAGTGCTGGATTTGTAGAAAGATATTGTGTAAATTTGGTTTTCTTATGGAATATCTTGGTTTCTCCATCAATGTTAATTGAGAGTTTTGCTGGATACAGTAACCTGGGCTGGCATTTGTGTTCTCTTAGGGTCTGTATGACATCAGTCCAGGATCTTCTGGCCTTCATAGTTTCTGGCGAGAAGTCTGGTGTGATTCTGATAGGTCTCCCTTTATATGTTACTTGACCTTTTTCCCTTACTGCTTTTAATATTCTTTCTTTATTTTGTGCGTTTGGTGTTTTGACAATTATGTGACGGGAGGTGTTTCTTTTCTGGTCCAATCTATTTGGAGTTCTGTAGTCTTCTTGTATGTCTATGGGTATCTCTTTTTTTAGGTTAGGGAAGTTTTCTTCTATGATTTTGTTAAAGATATTTACTGGTCCTTTGAGCTGGGAGTCTTCACTCTCTTCTATACCTATTATCCTTAGGTTTGATCTTCTCATTGAGTCCTGGATTTCCTGTATGTTTTGGACCAGTAGCTTTTTCCGCTTTACATTATCTTTGACAGTTGTGTCTATGATTTCTATGGAATCTTCTGCTCCTGAGATTCTCTCTTCCATCTCTTGTATTCTGTTGATGAAGCTTGTATCTACAGCTCCTTGTCTCTTCTTTTGGTTTTCTATATCCAGGGTTGTTTCCATGTGTTCTTTCTTGATTGCTTCTATTTCCATTTTTAATTCCTTCAACTTTTTGATTGTGTTTTCCTGGAATTCTTTCAGGGATTTGTGCGATTCTTTCAGGGATTTTTGCGATTCCTCTCTGTAGGCTTCTACTTGTTTATTAATGTTTTCCTGTGTTTCCCTAAGGGAGTTCTTCACGTCTTTCTTGAAGTCCTCCAGCATCATGATCAAATATGATTTTGAAACTAGATCTTGCTTTTGTGGTGTGTTTGGATATTCCATGTTTGTTTTGGTGGGAGAATTGGGCTCCGATGATGCCATGTAGTCTTGGTTTCTGTTGCTTGGGTTCCTGTGCTTGCCTCTCGCCATCAGATTATCTCTAGTGTTACTTTGTTCTGCTATTTCTGACAGTGGCTAGACTGTCCTATAAGCCTGTGTGTCAGGAGTGCTGTAGACCTGTTTTCCTCTCTTTCAGTCAGTTATGGGGACAGAGTGTTCTGCTTTCGGGCATGTACCCTTTCCTCTCTACAGGTCTTCAGCTGTTCCTGTGGGCCTGTGTCTTGAGTTCACCAGGCAGCTTTCTTGCAGCACAAAAGTTGGTCTTACCTGTGGTCCCGAGGCTCAAGTTCGCTCGTGGGGTGCTGCCCACGGGGCTCTCTGCAGTGGCAGCAACCAGGAAGATATGCCCCACCCCTTCCAGGAGCTTCAGTGCACCAGGGTTCCAGATGGCCTTTGGTGTTTTCCTCTGGCATCCGAGATGTGTGTGCAGAGAGCAGTCTCTTCTGGTTTCCCAGGCTTGTCTGCCTCTCTGAAGGTTTAGCTCTCCCTCCCACGGGATTTGGGTGCAGAGAACTGTTTATCCGGTCTGTTTCCTTCAGGTTCTGGCAGTGTCTCAGGCAGGGGTCCTGCTGCTCCTGGGCCCTCCCCCACGGGAGCCCAGAGGCCTTATACAGATTCTTCTTGGGCCAGGGATGTGGGCAGGGGTGGACAGTGTTGGTGGTCTCTTCTGCTCTGCAGCCTCAGGAGTGCCCACCTGACCAGGTGGTTGGGTCTCTCTCTCACGGGGTCTGGGAGCAGATGCACATTTTTTTATATTTGCTTTATTCTGCTTCTTTATAAAAAAATTTTAGACCACAGACATCAGTCCAAAACTAGTCGAGGTCAACTGGAATATATCAGAAGAATATATTCATAAATCACCAGACAGGAAGTCAAGTGGAGGGTGATCTAAAGCAAAGGGATTTCCCCTTCAGAAACAGTAATGTTCATGGATTCTTCTCTGGACCTAAGGAAATGGGTAAAAATACAAATAACTTGAGGCTAGCAGGGTAATAGACATTTCTGAAAAGTCAGAGGGCTAGCATGCATATAATAGGAGAAGAAAACTTGCATAATGGGAAAATCTGACCCTTAGGTAAGAGTAGCCTGGCATGTGGCAACGGGGACTTGTGAAACTACCATTACTTGATGAAAATATTTTGTGATGTCTTCAGATTTCCTTCACTTTGAGTTTACACTTTCTAAGCAACCTTCTGATCTTAATTTGCTTTTCCATTCAGACTTCTCTAATAAGTGTTGAAGGTTCACTCTAGCTGACAAGAACATTCTTCAGAATGAATTAATAAATTGTCATTTTGATGTGTAAATCAGCCTCTCTTCAGCTAGGTCAGAATGAATCATCAGGCTTTTCCCCCTCTATGTAAACTCACAAATAAAGATTCAAAATAACCTGAGATAATGGCCAGAGCCAATTCCACACCTAAAGGGTAAATCTGAAATTCTGACAGAAGCACATTCACTAGGTCATTAATTAGTTCCTCAGCAAATGCTTTGTGTTGCTTCCTACAGTGTAGGTGTTGCTCCATACACCAGAACCTCTGCACCCAGGAAATCATCAGAAAAACATAGTACAAGATGGAAGACACAATGATTTGAAAAGGTGAACAGCATCATAAAGAGATGTAAAGAATATGAAATAGAGATGGGTGTTATGAGAATATTAAAATAATGGTAATTGGTATAGGGAAACTGACAGCTTTATGAGAGTTGTAGTAGAAAAGTGTATGGATCACTTTTTGTGTTGCTTTAAGAAAATACCTGAAAAGAAGCAACTTATAAGAGAAGAAATAATTTAAAAGAAGGGATCATCTGTGCTTACAATGAAGAGGATACAGTCTATTGTGGTTGGAAATCATGACAGCAATCAGAAGGCAGAGAGAGGTGAATGCCATGATACTAAGCTCTTTTCATTCAGTCTGATATACTAGTTAAGTGTCGCGCCCACCTCGTCCGGCAAGGAAGACGCAACACGGTTGGATTCTTCTCAACAGCCTTTCCTGCAGGACACCTTCTTTGTTGATACAGGGAGGTGGCGGTAGCCAGCCCTAAGTGTTACAGCTCCAAGTGTTACAGCTCCAAGTGTTACAGCTTTAAGTGTTACCTCGCCGAGTGGCAAAGCCGCTCAGCTTATATACACAACAGTATGCTAATCTTCTTTCAGGGATTGGTGGGGCACGAGTCACCCCACTGCCATCCCAGCTATTTGTCCTCCAGAGATTGGCGAGGCATGAACTCCCATTTAGTATAGTACCGCCCCAGCCAGACTGACGTCAGGTGCAAAACTCCACGAATGCTCAGTACTGTTGTTAGGAGGGCGCCAGATTCACCTCATTATCATACAGCTGTCGCACCGCTCCCTACATCTCCCCCTTTTTTGTTTAATAAAATGACTGGTCTAGATCTGGGTGTCACGTCAATCTTGTCATTGCTCCTGTCTTAGGTCGTTCCTGACGATGACTCGGCCTTACCCGTCGTTGGGTCACCCTATCGCCACCGGGCCCCGTGTCTTAGGTTGGTCCGAGCTCGAGGAAAGTTGCCCGTCCCTGGATACAATGACCCCACATGACTGTGACAAAAATGATCTAGGGCGAACTCTTAATCTTTCAAAGAGGCCAGCCATACATTGGGAGAAGCACCATTGTCAATGGCAGTCATAGCCTGGTAAACAACCGCTTTGTGTCTGGCATGTTCTCTTTTTAAATGGCCAATAAGCCAGAGACATACTCCGCATCCCAGGAGGACAATAGCTCCCCAGGCAAACATGTCTGCCCACTCCTTAAAAAAGGAGAAAGCATTGGTAATCCATGAGGTAAAGTCTTCAATTGTGATGGGGTCCAGCCTAGTGCTGTTGAGGACAGCAATCTGTATCAGCAATTGTCTGGATAGTTGCTCTGCTTTCATGGACCAGTTTCCTTTCAGATAATTTGAGATTTCTTTGCTCTGTTGAGAATGCTGAGAAAAGTTGGCTTGTAAAGGAGTAATGTATAAACCTCTTAGGGAGGAAAGACAGCTGTGTCATATGATACAGTGTTTCAATTTGTTCTTGAACTAAATCTATCCTTTGATTGGCTAATAGAAGGCCAGATGCCAAATGAGTATTAAATTCTTCTTGTATCTCTAGCGCCATTGTAGTTCTTTCTAAAATCTGATTGACAGTCTCAGCTGTCTGTATTTGATTGGTCATAGCAATTGCAGCTGTGGTAGCTGCGGCAGCAGACAGCAAGATGGCTGAAATTATGGCTGCCGTAATTCCAAAATCTCTTTTGGTTCTCAGCAAATTGAGAATAGGAAAACTATCTGGGTTTGCCTCTACTGGGATTGGCACAAAGGAGGGAATCTTGACCATCACTGCGGTGTCATTGTTGCCATCCCAGCATTCAGCTAAATAGCAGACTACATCAGAGCTATTACAATTTAAAACACCATTGTTGACATTAGTGCTTATCAGAAAGAAAAAAGGTGATCTAACACATACTGAAGTACTAGTGGCAGTATTATGTTCCAAAAGGTTATTATATTGAATATTGGTCAACCTGGTATCATTTTTTTCTGGTAGCCGAAACATTATACAGCGTGAAGTTCTCACCCATCAACCTAGCAAAGGGGGTCAGGGATGTATATGCCCCTTGCTCATTGGACAGCACCCACTGAAACCAAGGCCAGAGATTATGCTTGCCAGTCTTATTCTCCCCCCAGTCATACTGTACATGGCCAAGAGGAGGGGAAAATTCAAATCCCGGTAGGAATTGTTTTGTTCTATGGAATGGACTCTGACATGGGGTAAAATTAGGTGGAAACTCTTGATGCGGGGGGCAAGCGGGTAAGACTCTACAACGGGTAGAGCTATTCTGTGCATAGTTACCTTGCCCTGGGCATGATGGAACACTACAATTATGTATCACAATTAGTGTTGTAATGTTCCGATCAGCAGAACTATCGACTGACATGTCCTCGCTGGGTGAAGAGACTCCCTGGGCAATTTGACTCAAAGCAGCCAGGATGATCCCGGTGTTCATTGTGCTGTCACTTATAGGATTCAACCAATTAGCTAACGTGGCTCTACGCAACCAAATACAGGGCAGGGAAGAGTCTTTAATGGTAAAACATAAGGTATGCAACAGAGAAACGTTAGTGGCGGCATACCGTTGGGGCATTTCTCCAGTTGGCACTATACAAGGAACATCACGCAAACAGGAGGTAGAGAAAAAGGTTGGTAAAACAGTAGAATTGCTATGGACTGGCATGGGTACTGGCCAGGATCTGGCAATAGCCCACAGGGTGATCGAATTAACCTGTATTATCATTCCCAGTAGCAATAGTAGGGTTCGTAGTCTCATCTTCAGGAAGAGCAGAAGGCAATTTTCAAGTCAAGCGCTCAGGTACCCTAATTGGATTTTCTTGATTCTGCGGAAAAACACAAACAGCTCCCCTAGATCTCGAGATCACGGGATCTGGGCCACACCATTTATCAGTTAAGACATCCTTCCACTTTACTTCTGCATTAGTTATAGGTGTAGTAGCAGCATGGCGATCCGCAGCAGAGCGGCCATGCGCATCCAAAACTAAGAAATTTAGAGTAAAAAGAGCTAAAGAAAGTTGTTCTTTTGGTGTTCGGCTGCTGGCAATTCCCTCTTTTTGTTTTTTTATCAGCTCTTTTAAGGTACGATGTACTCTTTCTACAATTCCTTGACCTTGGGGATTGTATGGCAATCCTGTAGTATGTTTGACCTGCATTGTCTGGCAAAATGCCTGAAAGGACTTTGCAGTGCAGGCAGGCCCGTTGTCCGTCTTGAGACTATCAGGCTTTCCCCATGTTGCCCATGCCTCTAAGCAATGGCTAATGGCATTACGAGCCTTTTCACCAGTCATCAGAGTAGCATGTATAATACCAGAACATGTATCAACAGAAACATGAGCATATTTTAAATTTCCAAATTGCGATATGTGTGTGACATCCATCTGCCAAAGTTTTAGCGGGATCAGACCACGAGGGTTAGTCCCTACATGAGGAGGGTGGTGAAATTGAACACAATTCTGGCAACTTAACACCACATCACGAGCTGCAGCTCTAGGGATTTTAAATTTTTGTTGAAGAGTAAGGGCAGGTACATGAAACTTTTGATGAAATTCTCTAGCGAGATCAACCAGAGCAGCATGAAAAATAAACTCTCTACGAGTACTAGCATCCACCAGGGCGTTATTACTGGTCATGGGACCAGGCAAATTAGTATGGGCTCGAATATGTTGTATGAAAAATTTATTTTTTTCTGGCCCAAATCAAATTTTGTAATTCTAAAAGAATTTGACATACAGTACTAGTCGACCGAATTGGCCCTGCAATTTCAAGTGAGCACACCGCATTAACCACATAAGCAGAGTCAGAAATTAAATTAAAAGAATCATGAAATCTTTTGAAAACTTCCAATACAATTTTACATTCTGTAATTTGGGGGGTACCTGGACTATATTGAATTAATACTGGTTCTTGAGAATCAACCATATAGGCACCTACACCTGTTTTGGAGCCATCTGTATAAATATCTAACGCTCCAGACAAAGGCTCTGAGGCAGTGATCTTAGGAAAGATCACTGGATGTTCAGTAAAAAATTGAAGCAACGGATCCTTAGGATAATGATTGTCAAACTCTCCAAAACTACAGCGCAATATGGCCCAATCATCTATCAATGCACACAATGTTTCTACCTGAGTGGTTGTATATGGTATAATAATTTTCTTTGGTGAAATACCAAAATGCTGAATGCAAGATTTAACGCCCACAGCAAGCTGTGCAACAGCAGAAGGGTAATATTCAAGGGTTTTATTAGGAGAAATATGGGGATAAATCCAAAGAAGTGGACCTTGTTGCCATAATACTCCTGTAGGTTGACGAAAAGTTCTCAGTATACACAAAAGCAGATCTTCCTCTTCCTTATACCTTTTTAGTATTGCCTTTTCTAGTCTTTCTTCTACTTTCCTCAAGGATAATCATGCTTCCTCGGTTAAAACACGGGGTGAAGTAAGCTGAGAATCCCCTTTCAGGATCTCATAAAGTGGTTGTAAATCTACATTGGGCATTTTAATATAGGGTCGAATCCAATTTATGCTTCCTAGTTATTTTTGAAAGTCATTTAATGTTTTTAAATGGTCTTTTCGTAATTCAATTTTTTGAGGAGAAATACTATGAGGAGTGATTTTTGTTCCTAAGTATTCTCCCATTTGGCCCATTTGGACTTTTTCAGGTGCTATGCACAATTGGTTGCTTTCAAGCGCCTTAACCACTTTTGCATAAGCTACTTCCAGGGTGCCATGATCTTTAGCAGAAAGCAAGATATCATCCATGAAATGAATCATTCTTAATTTTGGGAATTGGTCACGTACAGGCCGTAGGGCCTGTCCTACATAAAGTTGACACATAGTAGGACTATTTGCCATACCTTGAGGTAAGACCACCCACTGATAGCGCTTATCAGGTTCCTCATTATTCATAGATGGCAAAGTAAATGCAAATCCCACACTATCTTGTGGAGCAAGAGGGATAGAAAAAAAGCAATCTTTAATATCAATAATAATAATAGGCCATTCAGCAGGAATGCTGGAGAGTAATGGTATACCTTTCTGTATGGGACCCATTATTTGCATTTGAGAATTAATAGCTCTTAGATCATGTAATAACCGCCATTTTCCTGACTTTTTCTTAATAACAAATATGGGCATATTTCAAGGTGATCCGGATGGTTGAATATGTCCTAATTGTAATTGTTCGAATACTAATTCGGCAGCAGCAATTAATTTTTCAGAGGATAGAGGCCATTGAGGAACCCATAAAGGCTCCTCCGTTTTCCATGTAATGGGTATTCCCCCCTCAACGGCCCCTAGAGAAAACCCAGACCCGTCCTGTCATGTTTTTGTTTTGACAGTACTGGGTCAACTCGTCCTTGTAAATTCTTTCCCAGACCCTTTCTAGGCACGTAACCCATTTTTGCCATCATATCCTGGACTTGTGGGGAGTAATCATTTGTCAGTCTCATGTCCAGCTCTACCAAAACATCTCTGCCCCACAGCGTTACTGGAATGTCTATAATATAAGGAGTGATCTTTCCTGATCTCCGTTCTGTATCTCTCCACGTCAATTCTTTTGAGCTCATTAAAGGAGCCATTTCGTACCCTAAATCACGTAGGGCCTGAGACGATGTTTGTGTAGGCCATCTGGGTGGCCAGTCATGAGCAGAGATAATACTACGATCTGCTCCAGTATCCAGTAGACCAAGGAATGAACGTCCCTCCACAGTCAATGTTAACATTGGACGATCACTCAGTTCCAATGAGATAAAGGCAAATCGGGAACCTGTAGATCCCAAGCCCCTATCCCTTCTGATCCTATTTTCAGCAGGAAAGCGCTTATGTAAGCTGGGCAGAAGCAGCATTTGAGCAATTCTGTCTCCAGGGGAAATGGCAGTGACACCCTGGGGGGAGGCTACCAGCACTTTTACTGTACCTAAATAATCAGGATCAATTACTCCGGGCACAATCTGCAAACCGTCCAGGGCAGAGGAGGAGCATCCCAACAAAAGCCCAACTGTATCTTTAGGGAGGGGTCCTCTAAAATCTGTATCTACAGGCTGCACTCCATTTGGGGGGTCAGTACGAGTCTGGTGGTGGAGTGGAGGTTCAGTCCTGTGGAGCCTTTAACGGCTCTCCTCGGTCCTTCGGGTGGCAAAGGAAAGGTCAAGGCCTCTGATTGTCCTGTCCTTGTCTGTCGCCCTGCAGAGCCCCATATATTTGAAGGCCCTGGGGACGTGGGTCCCGTTGTCCGTTTTTTGGCTGTGCACCACCATATCCTGTCACTAGGGGTCGGCCATCCAAGTCTTTCACAGATCGACACTCATTTGCCCAGTGGTTTCCCTTCTTACATCGTGGACATAGTCCAGGCTGCTTGAGTCTATTGCTAATTTTCCCCCTACTCCTTTCAGGGCACTGTTTTCGATAATGCCCTTTACGGCCACATTGGAAACAGGTATCCGTGGTAGCGGTTTTCCCTAATTGTACCACAGCTGCCGCTAGACCAGCATTAGTCAATGGTCCTCCCAGTTCCCTGCAGACTTTCATCCAAATCTCTAAACCTTTATGTTTGTATGGTGTTATGGCATTCCTACATTCTTTTGTACATTGCTCATATACCAGCTGTTTAATGAGCGGCATGGCTGCATCAGGGTCTACGAAGATCTTGGTAGCGGCCTCTACGATGCGGGCCACGAAGTCTGAAAACGGCTCTGTAGGTCCTTGCAGAACCTTGGTAAGGTTCCCGGAGACTGCGCCCCTATTAGGCAGTGCTTTCCATGCCTTGATGGCTACTCCATTAATTTGGCTATAAACTTGCTCTGGATAACTGGTCTGGTCCAGAGCGAATCTCCCTAGACCCAATAGCATGTCAGCATCCCAATGTCTCTGAGGGTCTGCTCCTGAGGCCAGATTAATGGCGGCCTGAGCATTAGCATGTTCAAAAAGATAAGATTTCCAATCCAAGTATTGACCTGAGGAGAGGCAGGCCTTAGCCAGACTCCCCCAATCCCCAGGGGTGAGGCAATACCTAGCAAGAGCCTCAACTTGAGCCACAACAAAAGCTGCACTGACCCCATAAGTTCTAACCGATTCTGCCAATTGCTTTAGACTCTTAAAGTCAACGGGTTCATGATATCGTTGCCCATTGGCATCCAAAAATACTGGGAAACTTAATCCCATTTCTCTCCATACCTCTGGGCAAAAGGAAGTACCTTTTGCAGGCCTCGCTATGCTTTTATGTTGAGGGTTGTACGGAGGTGCGGTTGGTATAACTACCTTTTTGCCTAATTGTCTGCCTCCTTGCCACGTGGTGTTAGCGTGTGGCCAGTCCGGATCACATCTCTCCCCCTCATACTGAGCAGCCTCTTCCTCAAGATCAGCCTCACCATCCTCACTAAGCTCTGACTCATCTGACATTTCTAAAGTCAAGGCTTTTAAGGAGGGATATATCTTATCTATTTCCTGGTCCTGATTATCTCCATTTTTTTATCTCTGCCTTCTCTCTGTTCCTTTTGTCTCCTTTTCTTTTCCTTTCTTTCTTTGGGACCTTTTCTCCCTCTGACATACTTTCTTGATGCTCTGCAAGGATTCTCTGACCTGTTCTAACAACTTCCTCACATCGATTATCCTCTAAACAAGCACGGACTATTCGCCAAAGAGGCTTTGATCCGGGTCTAAGCTTGCCCTCTGTGGCTTCTTTATTTAGATCCCTTCCCAATTTGTCCCATGCTCACAAGGTAAGAGATCCTGACACTATAAACCATGGAGCACAACGATCGCATTCATCAAGAAAACTTGACAGGATTTTCCTTTCAACTTTGAGCTTACGCCGATTAAGGAGCTCCTGGAGAGCTGTCAAGAGTGGGCTGGAATGTGAGCTTCCCATACTCAATGAACTTATTTACAAGCGGTTTTTTAGCAAGCTGGCCTGTTTGTTTATACCCAACTTCGTAGCCTGGCCCCTGTTGGCTACTCCGAGCAAGTGCACTCCCGTCCGGGACCGTGGCAATTCAAAAGAAAGCAAACACACAACACAAAGATGAAAAGAAACAAAATTATAAAACCTGCCCACAAAGGATCAACTTGAAACAACATTGCTGCAGACCACAGACCTTTTAGCCTCTAACCCAAGGCTCCCATCATCTCTGCTCACCTCCAGAGAACTTTATCGTCCCTTACCAGGAACTTTTCCGACGTCGCTCCTCCTGAAGCTGAAGAGTTCTGAGATCCACGAGGATGTCCTCGTCCCCGTACGGGCCACCACTTTGTCGCGCCCACCTCGTCCGGCAAGGAAGACGCAACACGGTTGGATTCTTCTCAACAGCCTTTACTGCAGGACACCTTCTTTGTTGATACAGGGAGGTGGCGGCAGCCAGCCCTAAGTGTTACAGCTCCAAGTGTTACAGCTCCAAGTGTTACAGCTTTAAGTGTTACCTCGCCGAGTGGCAAAGCCGCTCAGCTTATATACACAACAGTATGCTAATCTTCTTTCAGGGATTGGTGGGGCACGAGTCACCCCACTGCCATCCCAGCTATTTGTCCTCCAGAGATTGGCGAGGCATGAACTCCCATTTAGTATAGTACCGCCCCAGCCAGACTGACGTCAGGTGCAAAACTCCAGGCATGCTCAGTACTGTTGTTAGGAGGGCGCCAGATTCACCTCATTATCATACAGCTGTCGCACCGCTCCCTACAGTTAAGGGGATGAGAATGCCCACATTGAGGATGATTCTCTCATCTCAATTATACTATTTTTTAAGTGTCCTAGTAGACATAAACTTTGATGGTGATTTTAAACTTTATCCAGTTCAGAATACATATTCACCATAACAAGAAGTCATTAAAATGAATTTTCATCATGATATCTAATTTATCTCCAACAAGTATTCTATTACTGTTTGACTTTGAGCATTTTTCTTAACTTCTATGTTACTTGCAATCTTTATAAAACTGAGTTAATAGCAACTTGCAATGTCTTAATATTAGGTGATTTAATTCATACAAAGTATTTAATTTACCATGGTGGAAGGTACATGGTTTGTTAGCATTATTGATCCAGTGTTTATTTAAAAATACTTTGTTGTAAATTAGAAAATCATTACATGAATAAAGGAAAATGTCTGCACATTGTATCAATATTCAAAGAGTACTTGGCTCTGTAAGGATCATAACAGAGGGTTGAGGGTCCGTAGTGCAGTAATAGAGGGTAGAGGAATAGTAGTGGAAGACACTTTGTAAGTGGCATGTAAAGGGTTTCAAATAGGTGAAAGGGATTACTTTGAAAACCATTCTGCAGGGGCTGGGGATTTAGCTCAGTGGTAGAGCGCTTACCTAGGAAGCGCAAGGCCCTGGGTTCGGTCCCCAGCTCCGGAAAAAAGAACCAAAAAAAAAAAAAAAAAAAAAAAAGAAAAGAAAACCATTCTGCTTGTGTTGGTCAAGGACTGGTTCAATAACTGCAAAGTAAAGCAATAATTAGACAATAATCAGAAGAACCAGAATACTTTCCCAAGAGACCACATAAGGAGCAAGGCTGCAATCTTTAAACCAACATGTATAGAAAACTTACTCTTCCATCCAGGTGCCTTCATATTTGTATTATTATATTTTGAGTAGCAAAAAGGGAAAACTAAATTAATTAATCAACAAAGTATCCACCCATAAGGTACGCCAGTTAATTACATTGCATGTTAGATGTAACCAAAAAGATTTTTACTTATATTCCCACACCTGCCCCTCAAACTGAGTCCAAGATATTTTTCCCTCCATAGTTCACAGCCAATTAAAATGAAATAAATTTAATGGTAGTATTTATAAATAGGTTATTGGACACAAATTCTCAAGAAAATATATTCAATAAATAAGATGTGTTTTTAACACAGGACTTTTCCCTCTGGGAACTATCTTGATGACTTGAATTCTCCTCTAAATGCAGATACTACAGTTCTATACTTCATAAGTAAAGACAAATTTATTGTCCCATATCTTTCTTGAAGTTTTGTTTTAAAACAGTTAACTGCGAGAACAAATTTTGTGGACCTATTGCACTTGACACTGATAAGAAAAATCAGTTTTAGATAAGACTGTGTTTAAATGTGAAGGAACATGGCATTATATTTAACAGCCAAAATGAGGACAAGAAATTAAGATAAAAAGTCCTTCCTATGCTTCAAGCCAACATGTTCTTTTCCCATACATATCCACCAGCCTCAAACAGGTTATGGCCTTTACTTGTGTAGTCCACATGGCTTATTTCTCAATGTAAGGACCTTGGTAAATTTGGGTGAACTTTTATCTCCAATGTGACAACATCTCTAACTAAAATGCAAACTCTGGGGTATATTTTTACTAGTAACCAAGAAGATAAACAAACAAACAGGTAACCTAGGCAAAGTAAGTCATTTGTAAAAAGAAAGGCAACAAGAGACCATAAATATTTATGCAAGACATTCTCTCTGCAATTTGGCAGCAGACAGTCTGAGTGAACCCCTGCCACCTGCAGTAAGCATGCATGAAAACAATGAGAAGAACCCTGACATGTTTTGATAAAGTCAACAGAACTTTGGGCAAATGCTTTGCCTTTAAGTCACATCAACTCTGTAAAAGTTGCCTTAAGGTTATGTGCCTTAATTCACTGTAGATCCTATCTACTATCTGAGCAGAAGGGTCAGAATATAAGATAATTTGTTATTTGAACAAAAGCATGTGTATGTATACACACATACACAAAAGAGTCATGGCATCTTATTGGATGGACTCCCTAGTGTCTCTTGATACTTGAGGGCACTAACGTGTTTGTGCTTCTTTTATTTGTGAAGCATCCACTTTACTTATAATGAGAACTACTATTATTGCCACTATGCCCATATATTTGTTTTAACCTTGAGTTATACTTGTAGCCTAGTTTAGATCTTCATTTGAGGAATAGAAGCATGCTTGTGCAGACAAGAAAAAGACTAATTAGAGAGATAGTCACTACCTTCATATTTGTATATATTTTAGGAAACTTCTACAGTATTAGATTCCCCTACTACCTTCTAATAGCCTTAATTTTATCTGTCACTACAGGAATTCCATTTCTTGTTTTCCTCTCTCCTCCACATATCAGTTGACTTTCATGTTCACTCCTCCATCCATTTATAATAATTAATTCTATTTCCTTTTTCTCATGATATCTATCTATACTCTGTGATTATTTACTCTGTCCTTAACCTCTGTGTTTCTATGGATTATTGGTAATCATTAACATAATGGAAGATATTCACATATAAGTAAATATGTATCATGTTTCCTTTTTTAAGTCTGGGTCACCTCACTCAGGATGTTTTTTTTCTCTAATTCCATCCATTTGCCTGCATATTTTATGATGTCATTTTCTAATAGCCCAGTAATATGCTATTGTGTAAATGCACCACATTTCCTTTATCTATTCTTCTGTTGCAGGGCTTCTACGTTATCTCTAATTTTTACCTATTATGAGTAAGGCGGCATTTAAGAGGGTTGAACAAGTGTCTCTAGAATGAAGCATTTCTTGGGTGTATGCTCAATAGTAGCCGAGGTGGATTTTGAAGGAGACTGATTGCTGTCTTTGTGAGGAACCGCTACACTGTTTTCCACATTAGTGTACAAGTCTCCACTCACATCAGTGATCAATAAGTATTCTCCCTAATTTGTATCATCCCAAACTTGTTTTATTAATCTTAGTCATTTTAAGTGGAGTAAAATAAAGTCTCCAAGTAGTTTTGATTTCCATTTTTCTGATGGCTAAAAATGATGAATATTTTGCTTTTTCACATCCATTTGAGGATTCTTATCTATTGGAAATTCTTTGTTTATTCCTGTACCAAGTTTTAAAATTAGATTCTTTTCTTAAAATTTAGAGTTTTTTAGATCTTTATATTTTTTTAGATAGTAATACTTTTTTCAATGCGTATTGGTAAAGAATCTTTTCCCATTCTTAAGGCTGCACTATGTCCAAGTGATGGTGTCCTGTACTCTACAGAATCTTCTCAGTTTCATGGAGTCCCATTCATTGATTTTTTTCATTTTTTTTCTTTATTAACTTGAATATTTCTTATTTACATTTCAATTGTTATTTCCCTTCCCGGTTTTCAGGCCAACATCCCCCTAACCCCTCCCCCTCACCTTCTTTATGGGTGTTCCCCTCCCCATTCTCCCCCCATTACCGCCCTCCCCGCAACAATCACGTTCACTGGGGGTTCAGTCTTGGCAGGACCCGGGGCTTCCCCTTCCACTGGTGATCTTACTAGGATATTCAATGCTACCTATGAGGTCAGAGTCCAGGGTCAGTCCATGTATAGTCTTTGGGTAGTGGCTTAGTCCCTGGAAGCTCTGGTTGGTTGGCATTGTTGTTCATATGGGGTCTCGAGCCCCTTCAAGCTCTTTCAGTCCTTTCTCTGATTCCTTCAACGGGGGTCCCATTCTCAGTTCAGTGGTTTGCTGCTGGCATTCACCTCTGTATTTGCTGTATTCTGGCTGTGTCTCTCAGGAGAAATCTACATACAGTTCCTGTCAGCCTTCACTTCTTTGCTTCATACATCTTGTCAAATTGGGTAGCTGCATATGTATGGGCCACATGTGGGGCAGGCTCTGAATGGGTGTACCTTCTGCCTCTTTTAATCTTTGCCTCCCTATTCCCTGCCAAGGGTCTTCTTGTTCCCCTTTTAAAGAAGGAGTGAAGCATTCACATTTTGATCATCCGTCTTCAGTTTCATATGTTCTGTGCATCTAGGGCAATTCAAGCATTTGGGCTAATATCCACTTATCAATGAGTGCATACCATGTGTGTTTTTCTGTGATTGGGTTACCTCACTCAGGATGATATTTTCCATTTGCCTCCATTTGCCTATGAATTTCATAAAGTCATTGTTTTTGATAGCTGAGTAGTATTCCATTGTGTAGATATACCACATTTCTGTATCCATTCCTCTGTTGAAGGGCATCTGGATTCTTTACAGCTTCTGGCTATTATAAATAAGGCTGTATGAATATAGTGGAGCACGTGTCTTTTTTATATGTTGGGGCATCTTTTGGGTATATTCCCAAGAGAGGTATAGCTGGGTCCTCAGGTAGTTCAATGTCCAATTTTCCGAGGAACCTCCAGACTGATTTCCAGAATTGTTGTACCAACAATGGAGGAATGTTCCTCTTTCTCCACATCCTAGCCAGCATTTGTTGTCACCTGAGTTTTTGATCTTAGCCATTCTCACTGGTGTGAGGTGAAATCTCAGGGTTGTTTTGATTTGCATTTCCCTTATGAATGTTCAACATCTTTAGTCATAAGGGAAATGCAAATCAAAACAACCCTGAGATTTCACCTCACACCAGTGAGAATGGCTAAGATCAAAAAGTCAGGTGACAGCAGATGCTGGCGAGGATGCGGAGAAAGAGGAACACTCCTCCATTGTTGGTGGGATTGCAGACTGGTACAACCATTCTGGAAATCAGTCTGGAGGTTCCTCAGAAAATTGGACATTAAACTGCCTGAGGATCCAGCTATACCTCTTTTGGTCATATACCCAAAAGATGCCCCAACATATAAAAAAGACACGTGCTCCACTATGTTCATCGCAGCCTTATTTATAATAGCCAGAAGCTGGAAAGAACCCAGATGCCCTTCAACAGAGGAATGGATACAGAAAATGTGGTACATCTACACAATGGAATATTACTCAGCTATCAAAAACAACGGCTTTGTGAAATTCGTAGGCAAATGGTTGGAACTGGAAAATATCATTCTGAGTGAGCTAACCCAGTCACAGAAAGACATACATGGTATGCACTCATTGATAAGTGGCTATTAGCCCAAATGCTTGAATTACCCTAGATGCCTAGAACAAATGAAACTCAAGATGGATGATCAAAATGTGAATGTTTCACGCCTTCTTTAAAAGGGGAACAAGAATACCCTTGGCAGGGAAGAGAGAGGCAAAGATTAAAACAGAGACTGAAGTAACACCCATTCAGAGCCTGCCCCGCATGTGGTCCATACGTATACAGCCACCCAATTAGACAAGATGGATGAGGCAAAGAAGTGCAGACCGACAGGAGCCGGATGTAGATGGCTCCTGAGAGACACAGCCAGAATACAGCAAATACAGAGGCGAATGCCAGCAGCAAACCACTGAAGTGAGAATAGAACCCCCATTGAAGGAATCAGAGAAAGAACTGGAAGAGCTTGAAGGGGCTCGAGACCCCATATGTACAACAATGCCAAGCAACCAGAGCTTCCAGTGACTAAGCCACTACCTAAAGACTATACATGGACTGACCCTGGACTCTGACCACATAGGTAGCAACGAATATCTTAGTAAGAGCACCAGTGGAAGGGGAAGCCCTAGGTCCTGCTAAGACTGAACCCCCAGTGAACTAGACTGTTGGGGGGAGGGTGGCAATGGGGGGAAGGTTGGGAGGGGAATGCCCATAAGGAAGGGGAGGGGGGAGGGGGATTTTTGCCCGGAAACCGGGAAAGGCAATAACACTGGAAATGTATATAAGAAATACTCAAGTTAATAATAATAATAAAAAAAAAGATAGCAGAACAGGTGAGGATACAAGCACAATATGGCTTGATATCATTAACCATTAAAACTGCTGCTGTTTAAACCTCCATTAAAAAAAAAAGATGTTGAACATATCTTTAGGTGTCTCTCAGCCATTAGGCATTCCTCAGCTGTGAATTCTTTGTTTAGCTCTGAACCCCATTTTTAATAGGGTTATTTGTCTCCCTGCCCTCTAACTTCTTGAGTTCTTTGTATATTTTGGATATATGCCCTCTATCTGTTGTAGGATTGGTAAAGATCTTTTCCCAATCTGTTGGTTGCCATTTTGTCCTAACCACAGTGTCCTTTGCCTTACAGAAGCTTTGCAGTTTTATGAGATCCCATTTGTCGATTCTTGATCTTAGAGCATAAGCCATTGGTGTTTTGTTCAGGAAATTTTTTCCAGTGCCCATGTGTTCCAGATGCTTCCCTAGTTTTTCTTCTCTTAGTTTGAGTGTATCTGGTGTGATGTGGAGGTCCTTGATCCACTTGGACTTAAGCTTTGTACAGGGTGATAAGCATGGATCGATCTGCATTCTTCTACATGTTGACCTCCAGTTGAACTAGCACCATTTGCGAAAAATGCTATCTTTTTTCCATTGGATAGTTTTGGCTCCTTTCTCAAAAATCAAGTGACCATAGGTGCGTGGGCTCATTTCTAGGTTCAATTCTATTCCACTGGTCTATCTGTCTGTCTATGTACCAATACCATGCAGTTTTTATCACTATTGCTCTGTAATACTGCTTGAGTTCAGGGATAGTGATTCACCAAGGAATCCTTTTATTGTTGAGGATAGTTTTAGCTATCCTGGGTTTTTTGTTATTCCAGATGAATTTGCAAATTGTTTTGTGTAACTCTTTGAAGAATGGATTGACATTTTGATGGGGATTGCATTGAATCTGCAGATCACTTTTGGTAAAATGGCCTTTTTACTATATTAATCCTGCTAATCCATGAGCATGGGAGATCTTTCCATCTTCTGAGGTCTTCTTCAATTTCTTTCTTCAGAGTCTTGAGGTTCTTATTGTACAGATCTTTTACTTGCTTGGTTAAAGTCACACCGAGGTTCTTTATATTATTTGGGACTATTATGAAGGGTGTTGTTTCCCTAATCTTTCTCGGCTTGTTTCTCTTTTGTCTAGAGGAAGGCTAATGATTTATTTGAGTTAATTTTATACCCAGCCCCTTTGCTGACATTGTTTATCAGCTTTAGTAGTTCTCTGGTGGAACTTTTGGGATCACTTAAATATACTATCATATCATCTGCAAATAGTGATATTTTGACTTCTTCTTTTCCGATCTGTATCCCCTTGACCTCCTTTTGTTGTCTGATTGCTCTGGCTAGAACTTCAAGAACTATATTGAATAAGTAGGGAGAGAGTGGGCAGCCTTGTCTAGACCCTGATTTTAGTGGGACTGCTTCAAGTTTCTCTCCATTTAGTTTAATGTTGGCGACTGCTTTGCTGTATTTGGCTTTTACTATGTTTAGGTATGGGACTCGAATTCCTATTCTTTCCAGGAGTTTTATCATGAAGGGGTGTTGAATTTTGTCAAATGCTTTCTCAGCATCTAATGAAATGATCATGTGATTTTTACCTTTCAGTTTGTTTATATAATGGATCATGTTGATGGTTTTCCATATATTAAACCATCCCTGCATGCCTGGGATCAAGCCTACATGATCATGGTGGATGCTTGTTTTGATGTGCTCTTGGATTCGGTTTGCCAGAATTTTATTGAGTATTTTTGCGTCGATATTCATAAGGGAAATTGGTCTGAAGTTCTCTTTCTTTGTTCCTATTTCTTCCTAGACCAGGTTATCATCGAATAGAGCAGTGTTCAACTTCCATGAATATGTGGGCATTCTTCCATTATTTTTATTGAAGACCAGCTTTAGCCCATGGTGGTCTGATAGGACACATGGGATTATTTCTATATTTCTGAATCTGTTGATGCCTGTTTTATGACCAATTATATGGTCAATTTTGGAGAAAGTACCAGGAGGTTCTGAAAAGAATATATATCCTTTTGCTTTAGGATAGAATGTTCTATAAATATCTGTTAAATCCATTTGGTTCATGACTTCTCTTACTCTGTCTATGTCTCTGTTTAATTTCTGTCTATGTCTCTGTCCACTGATGAGAGTGGGGTGTTGAAATCTCCTAGTGTTATTGTGTGAGGTGCATTGTGTATTTTGAGCTTTAGTAAGGTTCCTTTTAGGTATGTATGTGCCCTTG
Source organism: Rattus norvegicus (assembly GCF_021556685.1). NCBI lineage: Eukaryota > Metazoa > Chordata > Mammalia > Rodentia > Muridae > Rattus > Rattus norvegicus. The sequence goes on along the minus strand of NC_141541.1, from coordinate 9,486,199 downwards.
TATTTGGGGCATAGGTATTTAGGATTGAGAGTTCATCTTGGTGAATTTTTCCTTGGATGAATATGAAATGTCCTTCCTTATCTTTTTTGGTGACTTTTAGTTGAAAATCGATTTTATTCAATATTTGAATGGCTACTCCAGCTGGCTTCTTCTGACCATTTGCTTGGAAAGTTGTTTTCCAGCCTTTCACTCTGAGGTGGTGTCTGTCTTTGTCTCTGAGGTGTGTTTCCTGTAGGCAGCAGAATGCAGGGTCCTTATTACGCTATCCAGTTTGTTAATCTATGCCTTTTTATTGGGGAGTTGAGACCATTGATGTTGATAGATATTAAGAAATAGTGATTATTGCTTTCTGTTATATTCATATTTGGATGTGAAGTTATGTTTGTGTGCTTTCATTCTCTTTGTTTTGTTTCCAAGATGATTAGTTTCTTGCTTTTTCTAGGGTGTAGCTTGCCTACTTATGTTGGGCTTTACCATTTATTATCCTTTGTAGTGTTGGATTTGTAGAAAGATATTGTGTAAATTTGGTTTTGTCATGGAATATCTTGGTTTCTCCGACTATGTTAATTGAGAGTTTTGCAGGATACAGTAACCTGGGCTGGCATTTGTGTTCTCTTAGTGTCTGTATGACATCTGTCCAGGATCTTCTGGCCTTCATAGTCTCTGTCGAGAAGTCTGGTGTGAGTCTGGCCCATGCTGAGATATCCCTTTCCTTGAGGGACCAGCCATGTGATGGTATAGTATAGAATAGAGCTTATGTAAGGCATGGGGAGGGGAGTTAAGAGGATAGTAGGGGCACAGAAAGGAAGAGATAGATAGATAGATAGATAGATAGATAGATGATAGATAGATAGATAGATAGATAGATAGATAGATAGATAGATAGATAGATAGATAATGTAGACAAGTAGAGAAAGAGAGGCTGGCCATAATCACATGGAGAGAGAGGGGAGAGGAGAGGAAAAGGGACAAAGGGGGAAGAGGGTAAGAGAGCAAGAGAGAGCAAAATAGCAAGAGAGTGAGGAGGGAGCAAGCAGCCCCTTTTATAGTGTCAGGAATACCTGGCTGCTGCCAGGTAACTGTGGGGTAGAACTCAGACAAAATTCTTACACAAGTTGTCAATAATTCATCAGAAGAAGACTTCCAAGCATACTGATCATCATCCCTGTGTTTTGTGATCACAACTACTTCCTCTGCCCCTAGATAGGCTGATAGAGTCCAACAACAAACTGCCAATCATGAAGATGCCTGGACCATCCTGGAAAGCCTCCATGAATATTTTTTGCCAGATTTAGCAGTAGTTCCCAATATATTTATGATCCTGGGGTTTGGGGGTGATATCGATTTTTCAGGGCTTGATCACTTTCCAACTTGAGAAGGGTCTGTCAGGTGCTTATACTGGATATTGTCCAAGATATCAGAAACATTCAAGTTCTACTATGGAAAAAAATTCTTGTTTGAATACAATGTACTGATGACGAGGGACATGAGCTGAGATATTTTTGTCTGAAAGTTAAAGGTTTTGTGGTGGTTTCAATATGCTTGGTCCATGCAAATTGAACTAGTCATTGGTTGTCCATTCTCTCAATTTTTATCCCTGTGAATGTTGTAGGCAGAACAAATTTTGTGTTGCAGATTTCATGGAAACCTTGATGTCCCCCTTCCTCCAAGTCCTTCCTGGCTACAGGATGTTTCGACTTCAATCTCCATCTGCACCACTGGTAGAAGTCTCAGGTAGGCTCACCCCCCAAAACAACTCTGGATCTATCCCATTCCTGGTCTTCAGCTACTCCAAGAGATGCCTTCTATTGATTCCCTTTCTGACTTCTTATATTTTGGTTATTTTGCCTTCAATTAATTCTCCTACTGGCCTCATTTTGCTAAGAGAAGATGGTATTATGGAATGGATTTTCTTCAGTCATAAAGTAAAAAATTGAAGACATATCTAGAAAATATTTTTAAGTTAATTATAAAAGGTTGGATAAGATTGGCAATTGTCAGGAACAGATCCAGCTGAAACTGGAGTAACTCTTACATGTATTGAGATTATGTTACTATGGGAGATCAATGAAAATTGGCAGAGTGTGCAGTAAATACTTAGGTGAAATTAATGGAAATTTCTGAAAAGCAAAAACATACAGTTTATAAAATGCATTAAGTGGACTCATTCATGTATTATAAAATGAACATCAATTCCAGAGACACCAATATTCTATATGGAAAAAAAGAGATGGGGATGGCAGGTTATAAATCAGAGAAAATAAGCAAGGTGCTCAAAAGTACATATACCTCAGATCAAAAGACAGAATTATAAGCAATCCTTATGGTATTATCAGATTATCCTGATCTCTTAACATAATCACTGATTCTTTATATGCAGAAAGAGGTCTTTTGAATATGTAGACATCTGAATTTGTCTCTGATAACTCAGAATTAACCTTAATTTTTCTTTTATTGGATTTTTATTTACATTTCAAATGTTATCCCCTTTCCCAATTTCCAGGATATAAGCCCCATATCCCAACCCCCTCTCCTTCTTCTATAAGGGTTTTCCCCTCCTCATCCACCCCCTTTTCACCCCCCATGACATTCCCCCACACTGGTGGTCCAACATTGGCAGGAACAAGGGCTTCTCCTTCCATTGGTGCCCAACAAGCCTATCCTTTGCTACATATGTAAGCTGGAGCCATCATGGGTCAGTACATGTATAGTCTTTGGGTAGTGATTTAGTAACTGGGAGCTCTGTTTGGATGGTACTGTTCTGCTTATGTGATATCAAGGCCCTTCAGCTCTTTCAATACTTTCCTCTAACGGGGCTCCAGTTCTCAGTACAATGGCTTGATCCTAGCATTTGCCTCTGTATCTGGCATGCTCTGGTTGTGTCTCTCAGGAGACATCTGTATGTGGTTCCTGTCAGCAAGCACTTCTTATCTTCATCAATTTTATCTAGTTTTGGTGGAGATATTATATATATATGCCATGCGTGGGGCAGGCCCTTAATGGTCAGTCCTTCAGTCTCTCCTCCAAACTTTGTCTTCATATCTCCTGCTATAAATACTTTTCCCCCTTTTAAGAAGAAGTAAAGCATTGCACTTTGGTTCTCATTCTTCTTGAGCTTCATGCAGTCTGTGGATTTTATATTGGGTAATTCGAACTTTTGTGCTAATATCCACTTACCAGGGAGTGCATATCATGTGTGGTTTTTTGTGATTGGGTTACCTCACTCAGGATGCTATTTTCTAGTTCAATCCATTTGCCTATATATTGCATGAAGTTATTGTTTTTTATCACTGGCTAGTACTCCATTGTGTACATGTACAACACTTTCTGTATCCATTCTTCTGATGAAGGGCATCTAGGTTCTTTCCAGCTTCTGGCTATTATAAATAAGGCTGCTATGAACATAGTGAAGCATGTGTCTTGTATGCTATAGCATAATTTGGGTACTTGCCCAAGAGAGGTGTAGCTGGGTTCTTAGGTAGTACAATATCCAATTTCCTGATGAACCTCCAGACTGATTTTCAGAGTGGCTGTACTTGCAATCTCACCAACAATGGAGGAGTATCCCTCTTTCTCCACATCCTTGCCAGCGTCTGTTGTTACTTGAGCTTTTGATCTTAGCTGTTCCATCCAGTTGTTCCATCCTGCAGGACAGTCAACGAGGGTGCGGAGGGTACCTGGAAGAGAATGGGGGACAAGAGACGTGAAGAAGGACGCCAAGACAATAGTCTGATCAAGGTGTCAGATTTGTTTTTTCCCAAGGCTGAATTTATACCATTAGCAGGGGTAACAGAGAGAGGGGGAAGTGGGAAACATTTACACAGGCCAAGGACACAGAGCTCTTGTGGTCAGTTGATATCAACAGGATGTTGGTTTCTCAGAAAGTTCACAGGTTTGTCATATCTCTGGGCATCCTGACCACCAGATGTGTATTAGTCTTCTACAGCTGGTGGGGATTTTCCATGAACATTATATAGTAGAATCATACTTAACTCTAACTATAATATTAACATCAATAATGCAAGATTTTAAGGGCATTGCTTCCAACACATAGCTGTGTGGGTTCATTTCTGGGTCTTCCATTATGTTCCACTGATATGCCTGTCTCTGTACCAATATCATACAGTTTTTATCACTATTGCTCTGTAATACTGACTGATTTCAGGAATGGTGAGTCCTCCAGAAATTCTTTTATTGTTGAATATAGTTTTAGCTCTCCAGGGTTTATGCTTATGAATTTTCAAATTGCTCTTTCTAAATTTGAAAAATTGAGTTGGAATTTTGATGGGGATTGCATTGAATCTGTAGATTGCTTTTGGCAAAATGGCCATCTTTTCTATATTAATCCTGTCAATCCGTGAACATGGCAGGTCTTTCCATCTTCTGAGATCTTTATTTCTTTCTTCAGAGACATGAAGTTCTTGTCATACATGTCTTTCACTTGCTTGGTTAGAGTAACACCAAGGATTTTTTTTTATATTATTTGTGACTATTGTGAAGGGTTTCATTTCCCTAATTTTTTTCATGTGTAAACTTCATTCCAAATATCTTTATTTATTTTTTTTTCTTTTTCTTCATCTTTATTAACTTGGATGTTTCTTATTTACATTACGATTGTTATCCCCTTTCCTGGTTTCCAGGCCAACATCACCCTAACCTCTCACCCTCCCCATCTCTATGGGTGTTCCCCTCCCCATCCTCCCCACATTACCACCCTCCCACCAACAATCACGTTCACTGGGGGTTCAGTTGTCAGACTGATTATCCATTGAGGAGAGGAAGGCTATTGATTTGTTTGAGTTCATTTTATACCCAGCCACTTTGTTGAAGTTGTTCATCAGGCTAATTAGTTCTGTGGTGTAACTTTTGAGGTCACTTAAATATACTATCATATCATCCACAGATAGTGATATTTAGATTTCTTCCTTTCCAATTTGTATCACTTTGGCATCCTTTCATTGTCTGATGGCTCTGGCTAGGAATTCAAGTACTATATTGAATAAGTAGGGAGAGAGTGGGCGAATCTCTAGTCACTGATTTTAGTGGGATTGCTTCAAGTTTCTCTATTTAGTTTAATTTTAGCTACTGGTTGCTGTATTTTGCTTTTATTATGTTCACATATGGGCTTGAATTTCCAGGACTTTTATCATGAAGGGGTGTTGAATTTTGTCAAATGCTTCCTCAGCATCTAATGAAATGATCATGTTACTTTTTCTTTGAGTTTTTTTATGTAATGGATTATGTTCATAGATTTCTGTATATTGAATCATCCCTGCATCCCTGGGATAAAACCTATTTGATCATGATGGATGATCATTTTAATGTGTTCTTGGATCCAGTTTGCTATAATTGTATTGATTATTTTTTTTGTCAATATTCATAAAGGAAATTATCTGAAGTTCTTTTTCTTTGTTGGATTTTGTGTATAAGGATAAGTATAAGGATAATTATCCTTTTTAGAAGGAATTTGGTAGTGTACCATCTCTTCCTATTTTGTTGCAAAGTTTTGACATATTTGGTATAAGGTCTTCTATGAAGGTCTATGGAATTCTGCACTAAACCCATCTGGTCTTGGGCTCTTTTTTGGTGGGAGATATGTAAAAAGTGCTTCTATTTCTTTAGGAGTTATGGGGTTGTTTAGATGATTTTTCTGTTTCTTATTTAACTTTGGTACCTGGTATTTGTATAGAAAATTGTCCATTTCCTCCAGATTTTCCAGTTTTGTTGAATATAGGATTTTATATTAGGAGTTGATGATTTTTTTGAATTTCCTCAGATTCTGTTGTTATGTCTCCCTTTTCATTTCTGATTTTGTTAATTTAGATACACTCTCTGTGCCCTCTGGTTAGTCTGGCTAAGGGTTTATCTATCTTGTTGACTTTCTCAAAGAACCAGCTCCTGGATTTGTTGATATTTTGTATAGTCCTTTTTGTTTCTGCTTTGTTGATTTCAGCCCTGAGCTTGATTATTTCCTGCCTTTTACTCCTCTTAGGTGTATTTGCTTCTTTTTACTCTAGAGCTTTTAGGTGTGCTGTCAAGCTGCTAATGTATGCTCTTTCCTGTTTCTTTTTGTAGTCACGCAGAGCTATGATTTTTCCTTTTAGCACTGCTTTCATTATGTCCTATAAGTTTGCATATGTTGTGCCTTCATTTTCATTAAATTCTAAAACGTCTTTGATTTTTTTCTTTATATCTTCCGTGACCAAGTTATCACTGAGTAGAGCATTGTTCAATTTCCATGCATATTTGGGGTATCTGTCGTTTTTGTTGTTGTTGGAGACCAGCATTTGTATGTGGTGATCTAATATGATGCATGGGATTATTACTATCTTCTTGTGTTTGGTGAGGCCTGGTTTGTGGCCGAATATATGGTCAATTTTGGAAAAGGTACCATGAGGTGCTGAGAAGAAAGTATATCCTTTTGTTTGAGGATGACATATTTTATAAATATCTGTTAATTCTCTTTGGTTCATAACTTCTATTAGCTTCTCTATGTCTCTGCTTAATTTCTGTTTCCATGATCTGTCCATTCATGAGAGTGGGGTATTGAAATCTCTTCCTCTTATTATGTGAGGTACAATGTGTGATTTCAGATTTAGTAAGGTTTCTTTTATGTATGTAGGTGACCTTGCATTTGTAGCATTGATATGTAGGATTGAGAGTTTATCTTGGTGGATTTTTCCTGTAAGGAATATTAAGTGTACTTCCTTATTTTTTGGTGACTTTTGGTTGAAGGTCGATTTTATTAGATATTAGAATGGCTACTCCAGTTTGTTTTTTCAGTCCATTTGCGTGTAAACTTGTTCTCCAGCCTTTTACTCTCAGTTAGTGTCTGTCTTTTTATCTGAGGTGTGTTTCCCATATGCAGCAATATTCTGAGTCCTCTTTATGAATACAGTCTCTTAGTCTATGTCTTTTTTTTTTTTTTTTTTGAGCGGGGGAATTGACTCCATTGCTATCAACAGATTATAAGGAATAGTAATTTTTGCTTCCTGTTATTTTTCCTTTAGATGTGAAAATATGTTTGTGTCTCTCTCTTCTGTGGTTTCATTGCAAGGAGATTACTCTCTTGCTTTTTTCCAGGTGGAGTTTCCCTCCTTGTGTTGGAGTTTTCCATCTATTATCCTTTGTAGGGGTGGAATTTTAGAAAGATATTGTGTAAATTTGGATTTGTCATGGAATATCTTGGTTTCTCCATCTATGTGAGATATATTGAGAGTTTTGTGGGATATAATAACCTGGGCAGGCATTTGTGTTCTCTTAGGGTATGTATGACATCTGCTCCAGATCTTCTGGCTTTCATAGCCTCTGGTGAGAAGTCTGGTATAATTCTGAATGGTCTGCCTTTATATGTTACTTGACCATTTTCCCTTACCACTTTTAAAATTCTTTCTTTGTTTTGTGCATTTGGTGTTTTGACTGTTATGTGACAGGAGGAATTTCTTTTCTGGTGCAATCTGTTTGGAGTTCTGTAGGCTTCTTGTTTGTTTATGGACATCTCTTTCTTTAGGTTATAGAAGTTTTCTTCTATAATTTTGTTAAAGATATTTACTGGTCCTTTAAGTTGGGAGTCCTCACTCTCTTCTATACTTATTATCCTTAGGTTTGATCTTCTCATTTTGTCCTTGATTTCCTGGATGTTTTGAATAGCAGCTTTTTGCATTTTATGTTCTCTTTGATGGTTGTGTCAATGTTTTCTTGGTATCTTCAGCCTCTGAAATCTCTCTTCTATCTCTTGTATTCATTGGTGATGCTTGCATCTATGACTCCTGATCTCTTCCCTAGGTTTTCTATCTCCAGGGTTGTATCCCTTTGTGCTTTCTTTATTGTTTCTATTTCCATTTTTAAATCCTTCATGGTTTTGTTCAAGTCCTTCACCTGTTTGGTTGTGTTTTCCTGTAATTATTTTTGTGTTTCCTCTTTTAGGGCTTCTACTTGTTTACTTGTGTTGTCCTGTATTTCTTTAAGGGAGTTATTTATGTCCTTCTCAAAGTACCCAATCATCATCATAAAATGTAATTTTTAAATCTAAGTCTTGCTTTTCCAATGTGTTTGGATATCCAGTATTTGCTTTGGTGGGAGAACTGGGCTCTGATGATACCAAGTAGTCTTGGTTTCTCTTGCTTCTTCAATTCCTGCCCTTGCTTCTCACCATCAAGTTGTCTCTGATGTTAGCTTGTCTTGCTATCTCTCACAGTGGCCTGACACTCCTTTAGGCCTGTGTGTCAGCACTCTTGTAGACCTATTTTCTTTCAGCTTGATCTGGGAACAGAGAACTCTGTTCTGTGGTACATAGGACTTCCTGGAAACTGGTTTTCAACTCTCAGCATAGGCAGTAACCTGAAGGGTCCTGCCCTTGATTGCTTCTAGGTCCCTCTGTCCAGTTGGCACTGATGACACTAAGAGATTTCTCTTGGGTCAGGAATGTGGGCAGAGAGTAGTTGTCTCTTCTGAGTTCTCAGGAGTGTCTGCACTCTGAGAGTCCAGCTCTCTCCCTCTTGGGATTTGGATGCAGGGAGCTGTGGGACTGGTTCAGCTCAGTTCCAGGCACAGGCAGAAACCAGCAGGTTCCTGCAGCTGACTTCTCCTATATCACTGTGTCCATAGGTACTCTGCAGTTTCCTCTTGGGCCAGGGGTGTGGGCAGAATGGGGCAGAAGTGGCAGCCTGTCCTGCTGTCACAGTATTGTCCACAGTTCTGGGAGTTCAGCTTTCTCCCTTCATGGGATTTGGGTGCAGGGAGCTGTGAGATCAGTTCAGTTTATTTCCGGGTATCCTGTAGCTCCTTCTAATAACAAAGCTCATCAAAAAATTAGTGTATAGAATATAAAAGTGATTTTATTATATAGTGCAATAAAGCATACCAGTAATATAAACTCTAGATACTATAAGGCAGGTGTTAATTTCTGATCATGTTTCTAAATTAACAATATTTTTCAAAATGTTTATTTATTCACTTATTTATTTTTACATAGCAATTACTGTCCCCTCTTGGTCTCAACCTCACATAGGTCATCCTTCATTTCCTATACCCCATTCCCCTTTCCCTTTTCTCCTGAGAGGGTAGTAATCCCCAGATATCCCCTGCCTATGGCACTTCAAATCTCTACAGGATTAGGCATATCCTCTCCCACTGTTGTCCCACAATTCAGTTCTGTTCGGGAACACATTCCACAGATATGCAATAGTTTTAGAGACAACCCTTGCACCAGTTTTTAGGTGACCCACATAAATACTGAGTAACAATAATTTTTAACAAAGAGCAGCCATGTTAGAAAAATGGCTGAACTTATTTCAATTTCTCTGATACATGAGAGAATAATGGAATATTCTTTGTCCAACAGCATGTCAGAAAAAACACTGTAGGTAAAAATCATGCTATCACCACAATCCATTTTAATTATTGTGTTTTTGTGTAGTTAAGGTTGTGGTGTGTATTTGCACACACAAATGTATATTCATGCATGTTGTTTTTTCACATACATATGTACATCCACATATGCTGTGCATATGTGTGCATGTTCCTGTGTTTGTGGGTGGGTACACATTTGATTATAGGTACAGGTATGCAAAACACCCATGTTGAGGTCAGAAGCTAACCTTGGATGAAGGATTTCTCATTAGAATTTGAAAATGTAGCACAGCTGACTAGTTTTCAAGCTTCAGTGGATCTGCACATCTCTGCATTACTCATGCCATTGCTGGGATGACAGTCTTTTGCCACTGCACCCAAATGCGTACGTAGGCTCTGGAAACCACAAATCAGACTGTCATAATCACCAGGCAAATTCTTTACTGGCTTATCTTCTCAGCTCTTGTCAAATTTAAAACTAGGGACTTATCTTCTTTTATGATCTATATTTTTACGTTATTTTATTTTTCACGTGTTTGCATTTTCAAAACCTATTCCAACCATTACATTATTATTTGAAGCCATAAACCTACAGCTTTATGCCTAATGTATCTCAGTATATATGAAATAAGTATACTCAATTCATTCTTTTATAGTATAGTCTTGATGAAAATTTTATAGTCTACTTTTCAAGCAATTTTATTGACAATAACCTTATATAATTTCTATCTAAAAGGAATCTGGATAGAATAGAGCAATGTTGTATAAAATATAAAAGTGTGTGTGTGTGTGTGTGTGTGTGTGTGTGTGTGTGTGTATGAATGGATAAGAGGTCTCTCACTGGAAAAAGAGATTCCTCACTCAGTTGAATGATAAGTATTGGAGATGAGACAATAGTATGTGATACAGTTAAATGTATGACTCTATGTCCATCTTATTTTATCTGCCAGTCATGGATCTGATAAAGTCTTTGGATAAGCCAGGAAGCATCTGCAATCTTTGCATCCTGGGGAAAGGTAAAATATCTCTAATCATACCTCCTTACTTCCTGACTTTTTTGCTTTTATAAATTTATTAATTCTTTTAATTTTTATTTACATTTAAATTTCAGATTTTATTCCCCTCCTGGTCCACCCTCCAATTATTTCACATCCCATACCCCACCCCTCTAGTCTCCATGAGGATGTCTCCACCCCATACCCCACCAGTCCTCTAAACTTCCTGGGTTCTCTAATCTCTTGAGGGTTAGGTGAATCTTCTCTGACTGAACCCAGAGCCAGAGTCCTCTGCTACATATGTGTTGGTGACCTCATCTCAGCTGGTGTATGCTGCCTGGTTAGTGATCCAATAGCTGAGAGATCTCAGGGCAGGGTGTGTTCTAAGTGAATTGACACTGCTGGTTCTCCTACAGGGTTGCCCTCCTCCTCAGCTTCCTCCAGCTTTTCCCTAATTCAACAGAGGGGTCACCAGCTTCTGTTCATTGGTTAGGTGTACATATCTGCATCTGACTCTTTCAGCTGCTTGTTGGGTCTTAGAGGAGACATAATCGGTGCGTTTTTTTTTTTTTTTGGTTTTTTTTTTTTTTTTTGAGTGTCCCATAGCTTCAGTAATGGTGTTAAGTCATGGGGCCTCCCCTTGAGTTGGATCCCACTTTGGGCTGGTTGATTGACCTCCTTTTCCTCAGCCTCTTCTCCAGTCCTGTCCTTGCATTTCTTCCAAACAGGAAGAATCATGGGTCAGAGTTTTGACTGTGGGATAGCATCTGCATCCCTCACTTGATGCTCTGTCTTTCTGCTGGAGTTGGCACAAAAAGTTCCCTCTCTCCACTGTAGGGCATTTCATCTAAGTTTCTCCCCTTTCATTCCTGAGATTCTATCACTTCCCATGTCTCTGGTACATTGTGGAGGGTCCTCCTGAGCTCGCCTGTTTCCCCCTCACATCACTCTAGTATAAATTTTCCCTATTAAGAATTGACTGAACAATGTTTATTTACCTTGTAAAAACAATGAATCACTATGAGGAAAGGACAGAGTACAGCTGTGTTTTACCTGAGTGTTGAGAATTGGAACTGTGTTGATAGATTCTAAATTGAAGAATACAGAATTGAGGGGCCCTCATGTTCTCAAGTCCTGCTCACAAGTTCTACCAAACATGATCTGAGGAAAGATGTGTTTGGAAACCATTTCTGACATACATTCCCTTGGGGTCATGGAGAAGGTGCCCTTAACACCTTCAGAAGTATTTTTTTTTCTGATCCTTCAGATTTGGCTTGATGCTATGATTTTTTTTACAGGTGTGAAAATCTTCTATTCCTAGACAGGATAGCCATTATCACCAAACTGTAAATATCTTTTGAAAGACCTGTATTTTATAAGTTTCCTGGTCATGATGTGGTGCTAATAGCAACATGTCTTTGAAAGGCATATTGGTACATTCCAATACCTTCTTGAAGTTTGTATCTACTTCATGGATTCCATAAGAGGAAGAAGAAATAAATTACCTCCATCCCACACTCTGTGTCATTAACTTACAATCAATGCAGTCAAGTGAGTAGAGTCTAAAATCACTAAAAGCACTATGCTATATCAGTCTTTTCTTATTGTAAGCTGATTACCTCAGGGATTTTGTTATAGCAACAGCAAGGTGACTAGCAGCCAGATTTAGTTTTCTGCAAATAAGTGAGGAACAATTGCACCTTTTCTGCATTGGCAACCAGGAACATCTGAGATTCACAGAGAGGTTTAGGTGTAAAAACTTCTCCTTCTAGGATAAATTTAACATATAGTTTTATAAAATAACATTTGATGATAGTATTTTCATACTTTCCAGAGCACTAAACACTCTGAGGAATCTATTTTAATACAACCTTTTTCTTTGTGTGATGGTGTGTGATGACAACTGTGATTAGGGTATAATATATGATAGGGACTGGAGGCATCCATTGTTTGACTTTCTTTTTAATCTTGGGACTTGTTTAGGAGACTTAACAGAGGAAATGTATGTTGTATCTGAGCCAAATGGATACAGTAGTGTCATATCTACTCTCTAACACCTCCTTATGAACCACTTAGAAGATCTCTAAGGGCAAAGATTATATGAAGTATTGAGCATGCTGAAAAGCTTACAAAGGTCATTTTGTGATAGATAGATTTTTGCGCTCAATTATGAAAAAATAAATCTATAGAGTTATAATTGTGTATGCATTTTTGCAAGTACCATATTGAAGAGCATCAATGAATGTGTTGTTTCACTGGAAAACGTGTTTGTACACAAACATCAAACAGAATATAAAGTGACATATATCATTTACCTGTAGCTATTAGTTTACACAGCTGACATGTAGTTGACATATAGCTCAATGGATGTTTGCTTATCAATTATAGAAATAAAATATCATTTTCAAAAAAACTTTGCAGTGCACAATTAGTTAATGAAATTATGGAAATGAAACAAACTTTGGCCAGCTATAAAAAGAGGGAAGAACTAAAACAGTTTTCAGGAAAGAGTCATAGACTTTCTGCTGTTCTCTTAACAAATCAATTTATTGGACATTGAACTGTCTGAGGATCCAGCTATACCTCTTTTGGGCATATACCCAAAAGATGCCCCAACATATAAAAAAGACACGTGCTCCACTATGTTCATCGCAGCCTTATTTATAATAGCCAGAAGCTGGAAAGAACCCAGATGCCCTTCAACAGAGGAATGGATATAGAAAATGTGGTATATCTACACAATGGAATATTACTCAGCTATCAAAAACAATGACTTTATGAAATTCATAGGCAAATGGATGGAACTGGAAAATATCATTCTGAGTGAGCTAACCCAATCACAGAAAGACATACATGGTATGCACTCATTGATAAGTGGCTATTAGCCCAAATGCTTGAATTACCCTAGATGCCTAGAACAAATGAAACTCAAGACGGATGGTCAAAATGTGAATGTTTCACGCCTTCTTTAAAAGGGGAACAAGAATACCCTTGGCAGGGAAGAGAGAGGCAAAGATTAAAACAGAGACTGAAGGAACACCCATTCAGAGCCTGCCCCACATGTGGCCCATACATATACAGCCACCCAATTAGACAAGATGGATGAAGCAAAGAAGTGCAGACCGACAGGAGCCGGATATAGATCGCTCCTGAGAGACACAGCCAGAATACAGCAAATACAGAGGCGAATGCCAGCAGCAAACCACAGAACTGAGAATAGGACCCCCGTTGAAGGAATCAGAGAAAGAACTGGAAGAGCTTGAAGGGGCTCGAGACCCCATATGTACAACAATGCCAAGCAACCAGAGCTTCCAGGGACTAAGCCACTACCTAAAGACTATACATGGACTGATACTGGACTCTGACCTCATAGGTAGCAATGAATATCCTAGTAAGAGCACCAGTGGAAGGGGAAGCCCTGGGTCCTGCTAAGACTGAACCCCCAGTGAACTAGACTGTTGGGGGGAGGGCGGCAATGGGGGGAGGGTTGGGAGGGGAATACCCATAAGGAAGGGGAGGGGGAGGGGGGAGGGGGGAGGGGGGAGGGGGGAGGGGGATTTTTGCCCGGAAACCGGGAAAGGGAATAACACTCGAAATGTATATAAGAAATACTCAAGTTAATAAAAAACAAAACAAAAAAAAAACAAATCAATTTATTTACTGTGACATAAAATCAACATCAGGTAATATTTATTGCATACACTTCTCCCCCAGTTTCTGCTAATCCAACAGATACACACACACACACACACACACACACACAGAGAGAGAGAGAGAGAGAAAGAGAGAGAAAGAGAGAGAGAGAGAGAGAGAGAGAGAGAGAGAGAGAGAGAGAGCGAGCAGGGAATATTGATACCAGGATTGCAGCCAGGGATGAGAATAGACTACCCACAGATCTTTAACTCTTCTTGCTTTCCTTCACATCCATTCCCCGAGTCCGTATCTCCAGCTCTGTAGCAAATTAGATCAGCTTCCTTTTCCTCACTGCTCCCAAATCCATGGATCTCACAGGTATCCCCTCCCAAAATGCCTCTGCCTGCATTTCTTTATAACAGCCTTTAACTGCAGTAGACACTCCCTGGAAACCCTCAGGCAACTCTGGCCAGGCAATCAGATAGGTTAACTAGAAATCTTTTATGATTTCCTCTTTCCTTCAAATCCAATTCCCCAGTCTTAGTTCCACTTCTATGCTTCTGTAGCAGACAACTTCTTGTAGCCTCCCCGTCTTATACACTGTCATCTCTAGCATCAGATACAGATATTTTACCCACAATTTTCCCAAATAATTCTGTTATTGTGTCTACAACACTAACAAGTATTTCATGGAATACACCAGCCTGCCAGAGTAGTCTGGCAAACTGGAAAAGTACATTTTAGACCATCCCCCTCTTCTCTTCCATATCCAGTCTCCAAGTCTGTACAGACTACCTGTCATGGTTTCTCTTCACTTTCTGAAACCATTTGGAGGAGGCTAAGCAGATCCTGGTGGAGGACCCTCTTTTTTTCCCTTGGTGAACCCACTTAGCTACCACGCTCCTAGCCTATCCATATTCCTTAGTGTCAGCTTCCAATACCTAAAAATACCTTTTACCTGGAACCCATAGTGGCTACATGGGGTAGGATCACAGAAGAATTCTGTACCATTTAGCACACCTTTACCACAGGCTCCTAAGAACCAGAAAGGCAACAGAAACTAAAAAACAGCAAACCCACCCAACAAAGACAAGACCAATCTTCCCAAACTCAGATGCCTAAAACCCATGAAAAAACACAGTTAATACATAACAGTCAAAATAATATATGTACATTTTAACATAGCTGAAGCATAAAATAATGTATCATAGCCTTATGAGTATGATAAAGTTTCATAAAAAGAAAATTTAAAAATTTCATAAAGAAATCTATGAACACACACACACACACAAAACACATGCACACACACAATATTGGAAATGAATGAATAAAACAGATCAAGACTAGAATGATGTAGAAATATATATATTAAATAATTTTAAAAATTGAGAGACATCTGTAAATAAAAAGTTTAGGAACTTGTACAGTAATCACAGGTGGAACTATACTTTGGAATTACAAAAGATAGCAGAGAGAATCTAAAGCATTGAAGACAAATTAGAAAAAATGGATATGCCACTCAAAAAAATGTTAAATACACAGGCATGTACACACACACACACACACACACACACACACACACACACACTCCAGGAATAAAAATCCAAGAAATTTAGAGCACCATGAAATGACCAAATTTATGAGTAATAAGAATATAGGAAAGGAAATAGACCCAGGAAAAATGCACAGAAAATACTTTCAACAAAGTCATATAGGAATTTTCCTAGCCTAAAGGAGGTACCTCTCAAGGTATCAGAAGCATAAAAAACACCAAATAGTCTGGACCAGAGGAGAAAGTCTCCTTAGTACATATGAAACATTAAACTTTTGGAACAAAGAAAGAACATTAAAAGCTGCAAGTAAAAAAAAAACCAAATCAATGTATTAGTAGCCTAAAAATACCACCCCACTCTTGAAGATATGTCTAGTATTAATCCAGACAAAGACTAAACCCAGCAAAACTTTCTATCCTAATAGATGGAGAAAATAAGACATTACATGATAAAACTATAAACATTATGTTTACAAATTTAGACCTAGAGAATGAACCAGAAGGAAAATTCCAACCTATGTTAACCATACCCAAATAAATACAGGAAATAATTAGTCCCAGAAAAGCAAATTTAAAGTGACACACACACACACACACACACACACACACACACACACACTCAACAACACCCCTACCACCATCACCATCACCACCACCACCACCACCACCACCACCACCACTAGAGCAACAACAGAAAACAGGAATCACCAAACAGTGCTCATTGTTATCTCTCAACATCAATGTTCTGAGCTCCCTAGTGAAAGAGCTCAGATTATCAGAATGAATTTTAAAAAAAGTTCACTCTTCTGCTACATCCACGAAACAAATCTTAACATCAATGATAAATTTAACCTCTGGGGGGAAAGTTTGGAAAATATATCCCCAGAAATTGGATATGTGAAGCAAGCTTGTGTGGCTGCTTTAATATCTGACAAAATACAGTTTAAAATAAAATGATCAGACGAGATAGGGAAAAACACAGCTTATACATCAAAGGAAAAAAATCCACCAAGAGGACATATAATCCTTAAAATCTATCTATCAAACACAAGAGTGTCTGAGTCCATAAAAGAAACAGAATTACAGCTTAAATCAAATATGATAGTGGTAGAATTCATTACTTCACTCATGCAGATATGTTTTTTATTCACCCAGAAAAAGGCTAAACAGAAAATGCTGGAGATAAATTATGTCATAAACCAATAGACCTAATAGATATTTATAGACTATATCTCCCAGACACAAAAGAGTGTATGTTCTCAGAATCTCATAGACTTTTCTCTAAAACTGATCACATATTCAGACACTAAGCAAGTCTCAACAGATATAAGAAAATCAAAATAACACTCTGCATCCTTGGATAATCTTGGTGGTCTCTGTGGATCATCAACTAGATAGATATCAACAAGAACAGAAATAACAGAAAGCATATTAGGACAGATATAAAGGGCATCTTTACACCATTAAATACTTACATTTTAAAAAAGGAGAGATCTTATATTTGCAATGTAACAACCCCTCTGACAGCTCTGGGACAAAAGGAAGAAATCCTACCCAAAAATCCTAAATGGAAAGAAATGAAGTCAGGGCTGACATAAATTAAGAAAACAAGAACAACTCAAACAATCCAAGGAACCACTGAAACAAATAGTTATTTCTTTGATTAAATGAAACATATTGACATACCATTAGACAACTTACTAAAATAAAGGGAAAATATTGAAATTAACAAATTAGAGATGAAAGGGGGCACATAGCAGCAGACATCAATGAAATCCAGAGAATCATAAGGTCATAAAGCAAAATTAAAAAATATAAAACAATTGAATACTTCTCTCAATGCATAATGCTCACCAAACTCAAAACAAAATCAGGTAAGCAGTTGAACCAGACCTATAACCCCTAGTAAAATAAAAGTAGTCTTTAACAAGGAATTCTTCCAGAGCTTCAAGAAGAATTAATGCTTATACTCCTCAAATCATTCCATAACCTTCTCCTCAAAGCTTGAAGGAACATTGTCCAAATTATTTTATGATGTCACAGTTACCTTGATAACTAAATCATATGAAGATCCAACAAAAAGAGAATATTATGGACCGAGTTCCATTAGGAACATAGATGCAAACTCTCAATAAAATACTAGCAAACTGAATGCAAGAACAAATCAAAAAGATCATCCATCATGAGCAAGTAAGCTTCACTGCAGAGATGCAAAAAGGATGTACTCCATCCTATAAACAATCTGAAAGGCAAAAATCACAGGATCATGTAATTAGATACAGAAAAGCCTTTTTAAAATACCCAACATCCTTTTATGATTTAAGAAAGATTAATGGCACAGGAATATATATTAACATGATAAATGCAGTTTATTGCAAATCCATAGCCAACATCAAGTTAAAGTGGAGAGAAACTCAAAGCATTTTCACTAAATTGAGCAACAACTCAAAGTTGTTCAGCTATAAGTCCACATACCTATGAACATTTGTGTTTTTTGTTTTTGAGGGAAGGTTTTGATGGACACATCCCATTTAAGGCTGACTGTTCCAGGATCACTCTTTTCAGAGAGTGTATGTGTATGTATGTATGTATGTATGTATGTATGTATGTATGTATGTATGTATGTATTGATGATGATGAAGAAGGAGAAGAAGAGGAGGAGGAGGAGGAGGAAGAAGAAGAAGAAGAAGAAGAGGAAGAAGAGGAAGAAGAGGAAGAAGAGGAAGAAGAGGAAGAAGAGGAAGAAGAAGAAGAGAAATACATTTTAGGAAAAAAGGCAGCATCTTCAAAATTTAGTTGTGGTCAAACTGGAAGGCTGTATGTAAAAGAATTAAAGTTGAATCATACTTAATTATTCTGCACAAAACAACTACAAATGGATCAAAAATCTCAACATAAAGCCAGATACACTAAATATGATAGAACAGAAACTTAGGAAGAGCAGTCAACTCACTGACACAGGACAACTTCCTGAATAGAAATACAATGACTTAGGCACTTAAACAATTAAATGTCACCTTATGAAAGTAAAGTGTCTTCCTAAAAAGAGGCACTATAATTTGGACCAAGTTGCAGCTTCCAGCCTGCAGAAAGATTTTTAGCAACATCATTACAATAATGTAATAGTACCCTAAATATATGAAAACTAAAAGAGCATAGATATCAAGAAAACAAATAGCCTAATAGATGATATAAACAAGGAAGTTTCAAAGGAGCAAATTCAATTGGCTATGACACAATTAAGAAAAAATCATCAATATCCTTAGATATCAGGAAAATTTAAATCAAAAATACTTAAAAATATAATCTTATATACAACAGAATGACTAAGGTCAATAAAGCAAACAACTCATCCTGTTGAGGATGTGGAATATGTTGTATTCTCCTCCTTCACTGGTGGGAGTGCATACTTGTCCAGTCTATATGGAAATCTATGTGGTAGTTCTTCCAGATAATGGAAACTGAGCTACATTAAGATCCATCTACACCACTACTGGGAGTGTACCCAAAGGATGTTGATTTCTACCACAAACATTTGCTCAGCCATGTTTATTGCTGCTTTATGGATAATAGCCATTAATTGTAAACAACTTTAATTTCTCTCAGCAAATAATTAATTTTAAAATGTGGCATATTTAGGCAACAAAATATTACTCAACCATTTAAAAAAGAGAGGTAGAAAGAATTTGCAGGTAAATGGACAAAAACAAAATCCATTATTTTGAGTAAGGTAACTCAGACCCAGAAACACAGCTGTGGTATGTATTCACTTATATTTGTACGTTAATTGTTATGTCAGTGATTACCAAGGTACAATATTTAGAGCCACAGAGATTAAGTATGGAGTAAGGACAAAACGACAACCAACAGACTGGGAAAAGATCTTTACCAATCCTACAACTGATAGAGGACTTATATCCAAAATATACAAAGAAATCATGAAGTTAGACAGCAGGGAGACAAATAACCCTATTAAAAATGGGATTCAGAGATAAACAAAGAATTCAGAGCTGAGGAATGCAGAATGACTGACAAACACCTTAAGAAATGTTCAACATTCTTAGTCATAAGGGAAATGCAAATCAAAACAACCTTGAGATTTCACCTCACACCAGTGAGAATACCTAAGATCAAAAACTCAGGTGACAGCAGATGCTGGCAAGAATGTGGAGAAAGAGGAACATTCCTCCATTGTTGGTACAACCATTCTGGAAATCAGTCTGGAGGTTCTTCAGAAAATTGGACATTGAACTACCTGAGGATCCAGCTATATACCCCTCTTGGTCATATACCCAAAAGACGCCCCAACATATAACAAAGACACATGCTCCACTATGTTCATAGTAGCCTTATTTATAATAGCCAGAAGCTGGAAATAACCCAGATGCCCTTCAACAGAGGAATGGATATAGAAAATGTGGTATATCTACACAATGGAATATTACTCAGCTATCAAAAACAATGACTTTATGAAATTCATAGGCAAATGGATGGAACTGGAAAATATCATCCTGAGTGAAGTAACCCAATCACAGAAAAACACACATGGTATGCACTCATTGATAAGTGGCTATTAGCCCAAATGCTCGAATTACCCTTGATGCACAGAACACATGAAACTCAAGAAGGATGACCTAAATGCGAATGCTTCACTCCTTCTTTAAAAGGGGAACAAGAAGACCCTGGGAGGGAATAGGGAGTCAAAGTTTAGAACAGAGGCAGAAGGAACACCCATTCAGAGCCTGCCCCATATGTGGCCCATACATATACAGCCACCAAACTAGATAAGATGGATGAAGCAAAGAAGTGCAGGATGACAGGAACCGAATGTAGATCTCTCCTAAGAGACACAGTCAGAATACAGCAAATACATAGGCGAATGCCAGCAGCAAACCACTGAACTGAGAACAGGACCCCCAATGAAAGAATCAGAGAAAGGACTGAAAGAGCTTGAAGGGGCTTGAGACCCCATATGAACAACAATGCCAACCAACCAGAGATTCCAGGGACTAAGCCACTACCCAAAGACTATACATGGACTGACCCTGGACTCCAACTGCACAGGTAGCAATGAATAGCCTAGTAAGAGTACCAATGGAAGGGGATGCCCTTGGTCCTGCCAAGACTGAATCCCTAGTGAATGTGATTGTTGGGGGGAGGGCAGTAATGGGGGGAGGGTGGGGTGGGAAACACCCATATAGAAGGGAAGGGAGAGTGGTTAGGGGGATGTTGGCCTGGAAACTGGGAAAGGGAATAACAGTTGAAATGCAAATAAGAAATACCCAAGTTAATAAAGATGGAGGGAAAAAAGTATTGAGGAAGGAACTATGAGGGGGCAGATAGATATCCTAGGAAATGTAAAATGGGATAGCTAAGGGCGGACTTCCTAGGATAGAAGGGACTGGAATGGGAGAAGCAATTAGGAAGAGGTAGGTAAGAAGAGCATGAAGTTCAAAGAGAGTCAGCTAAAATCAAGGGTCATTTGAGGTAGTATGGAAACCTAATACAATAGATGCTTCCTTGAAAAAATGTGTGTGTGTGTGTGTGTGTGTGTGTGTACATGCATGTGTGGTGTCTGTGTGTGTGTGTGTGTGTGTGTGTGTGTGTGTACAAGGGTGATCTAAATAAAATAGCCAAATAATGGGAAAAAAGAGTCCCAGTTGGCCATCTCCTGTCACCTAATAAAGGTTCAAGTCAAGAGTTTGGGTGACATCTATTTGAACTGTCAGCCAAGAGTCCCATAAGAATCCCCAAACCACTCATACTATTACCGAGATTATAGCTTGATCTGCACAAACTGACTACAAAGTTCCATTGCTGAATATAATATCTATATAACTTAATGAACATGGACAACTCAGTTTTGTACCTTCATAAAGTCTTCACCCCTCAATGTATTTTGCATAGGAAGGGACTCTGCAGAACCAAGAGAGAAATGTGAAAACCAACACAGCCACAAAACATTTGATTTGTAACAGTGTTCTGACTTATGACTCCCACTGCAAGATGGAACTTATGCCTGATGTTGCTTGGGTGACCAAGAACCTAAGACTAGATAGTGCAGAAACCTACGGTAAATCCAACGTCTAATGTTAAAGATAAGGCAACAAAATGACGCTTACTGGCATTCTGCTATACTCATAGATCAGAGCCTTGCTCAGCCATTACTAGAAAAGTTTACTCTTGCAGAAGATAGGAACAAGTATATAAACCTCCAATGTGCTGAAAATGAGAGACCCTGGAACAGTTAGCCTTAAATGGGATGTGTCCATCAAAACCTTTCCTTAAGTGCTCATGAAATTCTGCAGAGGAGTAGGCAGAAAGAGTGTCAGAGAGAGCAAAAGGGAAAGATGAAGTAGGAGAGGGATGTATCAAGAAAAGGAAGGGCTGAGAGAGGGAGATGGGGAGAAGAGGGAGGGAGAAATGGAGAGACTGGGGTCTTCAGTGCTAGAATTTTTTATTTGACAAAGAAGCTCTGTCCTTTGTTAGGAGACATGAAATTCAGACATATTTTTCAGTTTTTTCTTATTGCTAATTGCAAACGCTACTGCTGAATGCGTCTCAAGCCTGTGTGATCAGAACTCATGTGTGCTAAGCCCATCCCATAAAGCTTCTAACTATAAGGTTCAGAAGATACTAAAATGTAGTATGAGATTTAACTGCCCTGTGTGTGAGGGAGTCATGACTACTTGCCAGTTCCTACTTACCATGATGCTCCCAAACCTCTAAAACAGGCATCTATTTGACTGGCCTCTGGCCTTTGATGTAGTTCTATCCAAAGCCTTCATACTTTTCATTTTTAATAAATTTGCAGCAGTAATGATTCTCCATCATTCTCCTTTGTAGGTGAAGCAGTTTCTCTTCTATTGTTCTCCTAGCCGATGAGGTATGTGTGCAACTCAGCTGCTCTTTGTTTATGCGTATTTCTTCTCTCTCAACAAACGAAGAAAGGGTCCTAGTCTGTATCCTCCATAATCAGTCTTCCTGGGTCAGCAGACGTGGAATATCTTCAGTGATTGTGTGTGTGTGTGTGTGTGTTTGTGTGTGTGTGTGTGTGTGTGTGTGCATGTGTGTGACTATGTATTATATTAAGCTTGGTGAATAGTTTCATCAATATTCCATTGTTTTTAAAAACGTGTAAAAGCTACAAAGAAAACCTGGAAACAGATGACTACACTTTTCCCAACTGGCCCATCTTCTTTTTTCAAGCTCTGTTCCAGACTCTGAGAGTGAATATCTGAGTACGATGGAGGCGCTCGGGCAGTGATCCTCCTCTTCTCCATCCACCTTCCATCTTCTTCCTGCTGGCAATGTCTCCTTCCAGACCTCCTTTTCTTAAGGTTTTGTCTACTAGTTTCCCATCATATTCAAGGTCCCATGACCTGAAGTCACTATCCCAAGGATGGCGGATCTCTGAAAGGGATCTAGGGTCAGCATGCTGATCCCTAGTCCTGAAGTGGTCATAATAGTAAGGGTCATGGGAATCTCATCGTATTTAAATAATGAATAGTTTTATAATGGAACTTATGTAACATTTTCTCAAAAGTCCCAAGGTACACAGTGAACTTACAATACTTTTATTCTTTAAATAGAGTTTTTATTAAAATGGGTTGTTGAATTATCTTCTTTTAAATATTTAGTACTACCTGGTATCTGTTTTCATTGTAAGAAAAGGCTTACTTACAAGAAACTGGAAATATGCCAATATCTTTATTTTATGAATTATTTTCTCATATAATAATCTTGATCTCAGTTTCCTGTCCCTTCCCTCCTTCCAGCAATACTCATCAACTACCCCCTGCCCCTGCTCCTTCCATGGCTCCTCTGTTTCTATTTAGTAAAGCAGGCTTCCCAAGGTCATCAACCAAACATTGAATAATACGATGCAATAGACTAGTCACAAACTCTCATGTTAAGGTTGTTATTAAAGTATTCATTATGAGTTTTAAGAATGTTTTATAGCTAAATACATATTTTGAAAAACTTAAGTATTCTCAATCAGTGGTAGAAAAGTGAATAAATGATTGTCACAACTTGTAGTATTTTTATGTTTATTTATATCGTCAAGTCTTGTGCTTTTCCTGTGATAGGGTAAATCATTTAGATTATTGTCAAATTAGAAGTGATATCCAATCCCAAAGCTGGTTACCTTTTGTTTATACATTTTTTTGCAATAAGAATATGGAGATGGATCAGTATATAAAGGCACTCTGTCACCAAGTGCCCAAAAACCTGAGTTTGATCCCTGGGATCAAGGTTGCAGAAGTAAAGAGCCAGTTCCTGCAGGTTTTCATCTAACCTTTATGCATATAGTGTGGCAGACATGCATCCACCCCCTTCCACATAAATAAATCTAATAAAAAGAAGTCTTTCAGCTCTAGGCTTTTCCATGTTTGATAATGGAGTTCCCAGTGAATGCTTTAAGTACATCTATGCTACACTGTATTAGCTAGAATAAAAATAAAGACCCTAACAGTTGCCTGAAGTTGAATGATTTCCAAGGGCAAATTCTTCTGAGTTATTGTATTGATTTAATTTGCATTCAGATTGCTCAGAATCTTGGTGATGTATTTTCACTTGAATGATTTGCTATCAAGTGGGGAATGAATGGATGGCATGTTCAGACTTGAGTACTGAGCAGAACTTTAAAATATTTACTAGTTTAGTAGAGCCTGACTAATAACAAAATGAAAGCAAAAAGGATGAGAGGGAATGAATTTAAGATTGTTGCCGAAATTCCAGAGAACGTTATGGTTTGTGAATTTTCCTCTTGAAGTAATTTTACATAGCTTAAATACTCATATGTTAAATTTATGCAAATTTTGCCCTGTTGTTTCAATTGTTAACTTTTGATTACAAATTGTAATTAAAATCAGGAATCATCAGTTTTAAAGCATACTGATCAGAGAAAGCAAGTATATCATTAATTAAATCATTGTATTATTATAATATAACTCGTAATAATAATATCATTAATACTCCTTTTATAATGTATGATATACATTTTTTTTGATGAATTTATTCTGTTAATGATACAAATGCTTGAGAAATAATATGAAAAACTTTAGTTATATCATTTGTTGTACCTTTCAATAGTTGAACTTACTTTGGGACCAATGGCAATTTGTAACTATTAATCATGTTTATACTGTCATTTTCCATTACCCATTACCTCCTGCCAATCGTGTGCATGTAGTAATTGCTCCTGGCTTTTCTAAGCTAGGACCAGATTCCCTTCCATTGCACACTGTTTCAATGAAATTATTCATTTCAAGCACAGTTTTAACTGAGTAGGACAAGTGCCATGGACCTCCTATCAGGAATTTGTTAGTCTAATTTTGCTAGCTTTGAGGCAATAGAGAAGAGAAAATGCCCCACTTTATGACATGGTGAATAGTAAAAAACATGGTGTTCACTGCTTAGCTAGTGCTCAGATACTGTAGAGAGGGATAAAGCAGGGGAAAGTGTGAGTATTAAAGAAGGCAGAGAGGTACAGGAGGAGTCTGCTGACCTCTGACCCTGTCCTGATTAGAAGAAAATTGGTGTTTTCTTTCTTCTTTTGGGACACTAGTATTAAAGTAAAAGGTAAGAAAAATAGTGATTATTAAGTGTGTAACATAATAAGAGTATGACAATATTATTAGAGTGAGCATAATTTATTTGGATTATAAATTTAATAAAAGAATGTTATACAAGCAACCATAAGTGTCAATTTGCTGTCATGGATGTCTTCTTTGTTTTTCATGGTTAAATTTTATCATCATTTCATAGGGAAACAGATCTGTGCTGGTCCAATCATCACACGGTAAAAATAACACTTCCATTTTTCTTGTGCTGCCTGGTTGAATTTTCATAATTTGCTTTGTTAGTTCTAATGAATTTACCCTAAAGGGAGTGTTGTTTTGGTTGATGTATCCTCTGAGTTTGTGAGTACTACAGAACTTGAAGGTAATATTGATCATGTTTGTGTGGTAGGAAGAAGAGAGTAGACTTAACAGGTATGTAAATGAACCATGGGACATGTAGGTTGATGTGATGAACATTCAAGAAATATTTGTCCTCATGGAATATATTGGGTCACTGTGAGTTCAAGTGTTTATAGTTTTCTAAGTACAACATAATTTAGCACAATAGTTTGCATCAGAGATTATCAATCAAATTATGTCTTTCTAGCATAGTCTTTAAAAAAGAAAATCTAATTTTATTATTTTTAATAAAACATTCTCAGAACTGCATTGTATAGTATAAGTTTAAAATGGTTTCTAGGGGCTGGGGATTTAGCTCAGTGGTAGAGCGCTTACCTAGGAAGCGCAAGGCCCTGGGTTCGGTCCCCAGCTCCGAAAAAAAAAAATGGTTTCTAAATGATTCAGAACCCATGATAATTCAAGTGGAAAAATAAGTTTCTAGCTTTACATGAAAGTGGGCAATTTCTTATGCAATATCCAATCACTTTATTTATGGGCACAGTTAGTATTTCTTAATACCTGGAAAGGTCACAGACTCAAGCAAGAGGCACAGAACTTGGCAAAGCTGTACTGAAGTCATAGAGATTTAAATACACAACATTGAATAATGGGGGAAAATAATTGGGCTCAAAGTACATGCCATTTCTGTGAAACTAATTATCTTCCTGCCCTTCTAACCTATATGTTTAGATGAAAATGAAGAAATTGAACTTTAGCATGGATGTAATCATTTAGCTAGTGAGGAAAAAAAGCATGAGGTCAAATACTACTTTTCTTTTAAATCCAAAGACTTTAAATTTAGTTTTATGCTGCTTTACCTGTTGGCCTAGAAAATATGGCATATTTAAGTAATTATTTTGAAAATGTAAGTTTTAAAATAATATTTTATATTTGTTAATTTAAAAAAATCACTATGTCCTCTATAATGACACCTCTATTCGTATTTGTGAAAAAAAAACCACCAAATATGTATCTTAGAAACAAAAGGAAATAGTTTGTGTGTCATAACATCAGAGACAGGAATTTTGATCTCAATGAAAAATGTACTTAATAAATATTACTTATATATGAAAAAGGTATGGTATTACAAACACTGGCTTAAAAGTATTAAGCTAAAAAATACTTTACAAAGCAAAGAGAACTTGTAGAACAGATTTAATAATATCACCATTCTATCAGCAGGAAAGGGGTGTGGCAAGGCAGGGTAAGCTGGCCATAAGGCATGGAAGGAATTGGGTTGGTAAGAAATCTACATGGACTATGTATTTTTTTATGGAAGAGTGGATGCAGTTTTAAGTGTAAAGATATAGTACTGAAGAATGTTTGTATAACTGGTTTAGCTTTCAGGAACCTTTTTTTTTTCAAAATATCATACAAAATATATGGTCTTAATAACTTTCATGGATGCTATACACTAGAGACATCATTTGCCTTTGGTTTCCATCCTAGAAGAAAGTTGCTCAGGATATCAGATGATCAGAATTGATCTGAGTAGAAAAAATAGAATGAAGGAGACACACTGACCAAAACGTTCTTCTCAGGGAAAGGAAGATTTCTAAGGTACAAGGTATCTTCTATTATCTGCTAATGTGGGGAATGATTCTTTGCTTGTTACTTAAACTCTTTCTAAAATCAATTGATTTTCCAGAGGTAACTTCTGCCCATAACCATCTCTCTGCACAAGACACTTTAGTTTTTTGTGTTGTATATTGAACAAGGGTGAGAAAGAATTACATGTATTGAACTGCTAAGTACTTAGCAGAATTCCACTTAACCTTCAGCAACATACAACAAGGGAAACAAGACTGTCTCTATGGAGGAAATTCTAACTTCTGTGAAAACAAGCAATTTGAGTAGGAATTCACTTCTGGTGAGATGATAGCCTCTACGAAGACAGATATTCCCTGCATTTTTATGTTATAGCTTCAGCTCTCCTCCAGTGTCCGGTAGATTCTCCAGCTATGGGTTTTGAAAGAAACAAATTGTAACACTCTAAATTATATTCTTTCCATTAGTCAATACAAATTCATAAACTTACTTATCTGTTTATTGCCCCCTGTGTGAAGTAACATAAAGACTGAGGATGGGGAGAAAAGCCTGAATGATTCATAGATCATATTTTGCATATCACAGATGGGCAAAATATAACAAAAGAGTACAAAACTATGAGACAATAATCCATTTGACACCACCACAAACACACAGCTCTTCAACATCAGACACTAAAAATAACTGGATAGGTGAAATGACAGAAAACAATTTCATATTCTTATTTTTTTAAAGGATCATTGACTGTATACAGCACAGTGACAGCAGATAAATCGAGTGAAGACCTACATAAAATAGTTGGCAAAGCAAATGAAACAATACATTGTAAGAGAAATTAAAATATCATGAAACAATGCAGGATAAAAAGTGGAGACACTGGGAAAGAATTGGACATGAATTCTGATAGAGAATCAATGATTTTAAAAAAAGTAACTGAAAACATCACCTACAGACGAGACTAAGCAGGATAACAACTTCAAATATGAGAAACAAAATCAGGCCAAATATATGCAGGTATACTAAAACTAAGAGGTGAAACCTAAAAGAGTAGACATGGTTAAAAAATGGAGATGAGATAAATTCTCAAGGAATAGACAATTGATTCAACGAAATTGCAGTATAAAACTATGTTGTGGTTTGCCCTGATGTTATCTGTATTTTAATTCTAATTCCACTGCCCCAAGGACAGCTGCCTAGTCAAGGACTCAGAACTCAGGTGACTTCACCAGAACCACCTCCCCATTGAATTTGTAAAGTACAGGTGAGGGCAGGTACAGGATAAAATGAGGCCTGTCATTGGAGGAGAAGGAAGGATGGGTGGGAGAGAGGTTTGAAGGAAGAGGAGGAGACGGAGAGAGGGGAGAAGCCATGGCAGGTGATGTTAAGATTCTGCTCTGTGTATTTACAGGTTGTTTTTAATGTTCTCAAGGGATGGATAGTACCGGGCTTTGTATGTTTAAGTGGGCAATTATATCTTACCAATTGGATCTAAGATTATTGTGATTAATGTGTAGATTTAAGTAATGTAATGGAGTGTGGGGTGACTGGTCTGGGTCACCACAGAGTTGGGATGTGTTTCTGCCAAGATATCTAGCAGATATCTTGGGCACCGCTGTAAAAGACAACTACTCCTTTTTATTTTTATATTTTTACAACAACAAAACTAAGTCTAGAAAAAGAAATAGATATTCAAACAGAAGGGGCAATGAAGAGAACAACTAGAGGGGGAATTTTCTGAGAGTATAGCATTGCTTTCATGGAAATGGCCTTATTTAACCTACTTTAATAAAATTAAAAGTAAGTTGTAAAGCAATTAGTCACCGTTAAAAACTGTAAGGTAAAAATACCAATTCACAAACAAAAATAGAAACATCATATAATATCCAACCTCAAATTGGAATCCCTAACATACAAAAACACATGAAATAATCTGCTTCAAGCTCTACATGTCAATAACTTTCCAGCAAGATTGATACAGACATACTTCAGAGGAAGTGAGGACAGCCAAGAACAAGTGAATAACAACCAGTACAGTCAACTTCAAAACTCTTAGTACTAATAAAGAAATAACTAAACTATAGGATACAGTGAATTGCTCTCATTAACAACTTAAATGCAAATGGACTAAACTTACTATTAAAAAATCTTAGACTAATTACCTAGGGACCCCAGTGCTGCAGCTTAGTGGTTAAACAGGCTTGTTGCTCTTGGAAAAGACCTATGTTTGGTTTGCAACATCCTTGTTGAACAGTGCATAACCAGAAGTAGCTCTAGTTCCAGCAGATCAAATGCTTTTTTCTGGCCTACACAGCATTTGTATGCCCTTGGCTCAATATACATAAACAAAAATAAAACTTAAAAATATGAATCCAATTATCTGCTCTCTACAAGAAACAGTACTGAAAACACTTTCAAACACTAAGAGTCAAGGTATGGAGATTAAACTACCAACTAAATGGAAACCCTAAACAAGTGCATGTGGCTCTTTTCATATCCATTAAAGTACACTTCCAAACTTGCCAGAGGTCAAGAAGTCTGCTTCACATTAAGAAAACAACTAATCAAGAGTAATGATACTCGCTTATGCATTACTTTTGAGGCTCTCGGTTTCATAATGATCCATTGTTGTTGTTTTACTTTCTATTAAAGTCTGTCCATAGGAGCCAGATTTTTTTCTTGTTTAGTATTGGTCGATTTTTTTTCTTTCTTTTTGTTCCTTTTTTGTTTAGGTTGGTTGCTTTCATATAGAATTCAAGTACGGACTTTTTCAAGCCTTCCTAACCTCCCTCAAATAAAAGAAGCCTGTCTTATTTATTGAATAATGTAGGTAAATTCCCCATTACTGCTAAATACAGACGCACAGTTTGTACTGTTGCAAGATCTTTAGAGTTTAGGGTAGTGGAACACATGTCCCTCCATCAGTGATGACTGAAATATGTTCTATGCTATTGTAGAAGGAATGAGCTTCTCATCTTTATGTGAATAGCAGAAGAAAAAGAATTTTTTCCTCACATTCTTTAGTGGCTAATTTTTTGAAATAATTTGAGTTTTGGACCTAGAAGAACTACCTGTTTTCTCAAGAGGTCATGACCATTATTTCTTTTCAGAAAAAATACTTAGGTGTATACATATGTGTTGCTCATTTACATACTTATAATGATGTGGAGTCTTGAGTACAGATACAATTCTCTAGATTCTATAATTCCTTCCTTTAATGTCCTACAGAAACGGCTCACAGAAGAGATGTGCTGAATTAAGTCTCTTGCACTTCCTCTATATTTCTATTTTTGTTTTTCACATACTGCTTCGCTAGATTGAGTACACAGGGGAAGGGTGGGTGGGCGTGTGTGAGGCTATTAGCAATTATAGTCATAACGATATCTGTTAAATTCTTCTGAACTTAACTTTTTAGTTCTGTTGTTTCTTTTCTTTCTGCTTTGTGATGTGCCCCTTCTTTTGCACATCTAGGATCCATTGCTCTTAAAGACTTTTTGCCTCAAAGGGGCTTATAGTTTAGGGTTTCAGTTTGCCAGGTTCCCTTGATGCTTCGATGATTTGATATGATTTAAGAAAATTAAGGTGATAATTCTGTAGATTATTGTCTTGATTTTATTGCCTCTATGAATGAGACTCATGTACATTTTTCATCTTAATTGAGATTGGAACTTAGCTTTGGTAGTGAGAATGCTTACCCACTTAAAGTACAGATTGAGTTAAAAGACTTTGTAAAATAAGCATGATATACTACTAGTTCAATTTTATTTATATGAAACATTTTTAAGTATTCAGGGAGCTATGTATAATTTTTAGATAATAATTTGCTTTAACTGATGGCCATTTATTCTGCCAGAAAAGAATAGTTATTGAGTCTTCAAAAGCTAAGATATAGTGTAACAATGGATGATCAGATGATAACATAGTCTGAGGAAATGCTAAGCAAAATCTTATTTTAATATTTTAATACATGCAAAAGTTCCATATGACTGCCAAAATAGCACTTGATCTAAATGGGAGTCATCTATAATGGGCTGATTTTATATCTGTTTATGACTTGCATTGATGGAAGTTTCAATAAGGGAAACTTAAATTTAAAGTGCAATAGCTATTTCTTCTTTTAGTATGCCTTCTTCTAACTAAGCCAAATAAAACTAAACTGTGATTACATCAGTAGGGTCTTTGTATAGATGAATTAGATCAAGATCACCTAACCATTCTTGGTGAATTGAGTTGTGATGCTAGTACTGTTGAGTGGGATGTGGAGAGAATTGGTATGAGGGGTGCTGGGAGGAGAAGGTGATATTGGGTTATAAAGTGAGCAAGTCAATAACTTTAATTTAAAAAGAAACTATGACTTGTTAAAACAGAAAACTAATTTTGTTGTAGATCTTTACTGTACCAACACACTAATGATTTCTCTTAAAACAACCAAAGCTGATAAATCTAGCCATAGGTCAATGTCTATGAGCTGCCAGACCTTCCAGTAGTTTCCTCTCTTGGATGGGAAACTCTCAAACCAGTTTGGCTCCCTTTTGAGAGATTGGCTTGATTCCCATTGTGACTGTCTGCTAGCCTGCTTGCTTCGAATACAACATGGCTTCCTCAAAGAGATTTTTCTGTCTGCAAAGTCCACTAGAAACAAATTGCTGCTGATGGCTTTGACTTCAGAAGGTTGCACTGTGGGTACAACTTCTGCAGAATTCTTGCATTGTTTTCAGGAGACTGCATCCATTGTGAAGCATTTTCCTGACGATGACCTTGTTATGCTGCCCTTTGAAGAGTCCTGCTCATTTTGGGGATATTCTCACTGTGGGTTAGAGAAAAACCCTTTCCACTGATAACTTAGCAGAAAGCTTGTGATTTGTAGATTTGCATGTGTACATGCAAGATAATGATTGGCAGAACTGCCCTTGCCACCTTTCTGTCTACAAAGACAATGCATGTTGTATAACACTGTTCTCATCAATAAATGACAGTTTCTCATGTGACCTGCCTAATTTTCCAACATTAATTATCAATTTTACCTTCTTTCAATGGCCTTTTATTGCCTACTTGTGGTCTTCATCAGTGGTTGAATGAGTTGGTTACACAGAGTCATGGATATCAGGTGCTTTCAGCTTGCACCTTGCCTCAGCATCTACAAAGCTGTGACAGAAGACTGCGAGAAGCTATACACCCCTGGGTTCTGGGAATCTAAATTCTTGGCTTACTCAGAAGCAGAGAGACAGCTGAAAATATTTTTAGAAGAAGAGGGCAGAAACTTTGAAATACTATGGAAATACTAGGAAGGAACGAGGAGGAGTAGAGCCATATAATTTAAGATACAGTGAAGAATTTAGTTGAACCACAGACCACAATTGTGTAGAAAATTCCAGAAAGCAGTCAGAATTAAAGCAGAAGGTCGTGACACTTGAACTTAAGAACTTTTACAATACCTATTGGATACTGAATCACAGGCACTCAAATCCCAGAGAAGTCAACCTTTGATCTTAGCAGCCAGAGCTATAAATTCTTGACTTTTAAAACTTAGATTGTGGTCCAGTTCCCAGGTGCTGTAGCTGTGTATCTCTGGCTTTGAGTTTCCAGAGCTGAAAGCCTCTGACTCAAGTATATAGACCTACAGATCTGACTCTGGCTCCAGAAACCCAAAGCTCTATGTTTCTAGTTCCAAGAGCTTTGAGTAATAAGCCCCTGGATTTGAGAGTTTACCCTGTTAGCCTTTGCACTCCAGAACTCAGTGCTGCTAACACTGTGGAGATGATCCTTGCTTATTCACAATCTCCATCCTAACAGAACATTATAGAACCACTTACAGTAAAACTTTCTAGTGTCTCTAAGACTCAGCTTCTCAATTAATGAAATAGCCTGATTTGACCACTTCACTTTGTCTTCGTAAATCTTAGCAGCATTCTGTTTCTTTTAATAAACAGTAATAATAATACACTCTATCTGTCTAACCTCATTCTGCCCCTTAGGAAAGATTGATCCATGTCTCACGTGCACTTTTTCAGAGATGAGCATAACTGGTTTGGGTGAATACATGAACATTTTTACTGTAAATTTGTATTTGCCTTTTCTATGTCTGTCCTGGTTCCTGAGTAATTAAACACAGGGTTATATTTATTTACCATGTTTTAGCCTTAGCTTAGGCTTGCTCTACAACTAGCTCTTAACTAATATTAACCTGTTTATACTATTCTGTGTTTACCATGTGGCTGGATACTTCTTCTAAGTTTCATATGTGTGACTTCCTCCCAGTCCACATGGCGACTTTCCCAAGCCCCTTTTCTTCCCAGAGTTCCTCTCTCTATCTTGAAGGCCAACCTTACTATTCTGCTTTCTGCTGTAGGCTATAGGCTTTTATTCTAAGCAGTCAGAAGATGCCTTAGGCAGGCAAGGAAGAATGGAGACACATCTTCACACAGTGTACAAAAACATCACTCCAACAAATCCAAGGTTTGTGGTATAAATATGTCTATTTTAGTATTGAGAGGCTAATGCTGAATTTTTAGTCTACATTTCACATTCTGTAACTAAAGATCCTATTTGCTCTCTCTGCACAGTATAAATTATAAAAGCAGTTAAATGGATGTGACAGCTAGCATTCACAAAAATTGAATCACTTTCATCAATAAATGTATTTTGCCATATAATTAGCACATTGTCTTCTATTTGTAATTGGACACGTATTAAGTATATCAGTTATGGTTAGGGTTAATACTTCTGCTCTTTTAATGTAATACATTTTAGTACTATTCTAATCTAATACACTTTTGAAGACAGAAGAATATGCAGAAGAATAGCCTGCTGATTTGGAAATGACAATTTTTTTATATCAATGACATATTACTGTCTGTAGACTAATGCAGATGTTTGTCTCTAAGGCTCATGTTCTTCATTGCTAACAAATAGACAATACTAACTTTCTAGAATTGTGAGGATCGAAGAGAATATGCATATGAGGCTTTTTGATGATTTCTTTCTCCAGATCAATGCTGTCTGCTCTTGTTTGTAAACTCTATTTATCATAATCAATAAATCTCTTACCACTCCAACAAATATTTAATTATGCTGCTGATTCAGCTGCCTTGTTTCTCCTAATCCGATTGAGAATATTCTGACATATCCTCTCCCTTTGAACATACTTTAATTCAAAATGAAGGAAAGAGCTTCTCTGGTCCAATTAGGTTGTCCTAACACAACCCCTGAGCTCAATTTTTATATTAACACTGGACTGGAATTTGGCCATTTCATTTTTTTTGCTTGGCTCCTTCTGCTATGTATGATTTCAAGATGACAATTCCCTTTGGACTTTTGGCTGAAGGCACTTGTCACTTCCAATTCATTATTTTCTTAATATTTTCTCACTGCAGAGCATCTGTTCCTATGAAGCAGTTTTGGAGAAGGATGTACATCTCTGTAAAACCAAGATAAATATGATGCATGACTATACACTAAGGGAAATAAAACACAGGAATAGTACTTTAGGAATTTGAGAATCTTTTGAGCTATATCTTAGATATGCTGCTGTTTGCACTCTGGCATATCTTTGTGACGAAGTATCATTCAAAGAAAACATGTTTTGCAGATGCCTTTTTGAATGGTGCATGCCTGATCATGTGGTCTGACTAAAAATGATTTCACTAAATGGGAAAATTGTACATCTTCAAATCCATACATATTAGAAGTCTTGTTGAGGAAAATAAACAAGAGTAAATAATGGCAAATGACACTTATTTTATTCTTATTCTTGTCGTGTCTTGGTAAATTTTACTTGCACTATTTATTAATTTTTTAAAAAGACATTTAAAACTTTGAACTTTGACTTTCCCAGCAGCAGAGTCTCTTTCTCTCTCTCTCTCTCTCTCTCTCTCTCTCTCTCTCTCTCTCTCTCTCTCTCTCTCTGTGTGTGTGTGTGTGTGTGTGTGTGTGTGTGTGAGAGAGAGAGAGAGAGAGAGAGAGAGAGAGAGAGAGGTGAGAGAGAGAGGGAGAGAGAGAATGTACAAATGCTTGTTAAATAATGTAGAAACCATCCTAGGACTCCTACTGTCAACATCAGGACACATACATGTAAATACTTGGTTCAGCTTACATTGGAACCTACATTACAATTCCATGGCTGTTCCTTCACAAGTCTTTGATATGTATATTTATTTAAAAGTCACCAAAATTACTTACATCCATATTTTAAAGGTACTTCAGCATGACTCTTATTCTTGAGAAATCCACATGCACACTTGGTCTCTTTTATACTCACTCAGAGCATTTCTCCTGTTTGTTAACTCACTCTCAAATCTCCTTTTTTCTAACAGTCTCCTACCCTGCTTGATATAGGCTCTTCCTAAAATCATTGTGCTTTAGAAAGATGTGAATGCAAGTCATGGGCTTAAACAATGACTTAGTTGTTTTAACAAACAGACAAACAAACAAACAAACAAATGAACGAACAAGCATTTACTGTCCTTGCAGGGATCCCTGAGTTCTGAGAACTCAAATATGTAACTTACAACCACATATAACAACGGCTCTTCTGGCCTCTGACAGCACCTGTACTCAAATCTAGATACTTCTCTGTATAAACATAAAATAAAATTAGTAAAAATAAATTGTTAAAAAGGTATCCAGTATTTTTCTGAGTACAGATCTCAGGCTGTAGGTGGTTATGTAGGGCAGTACTTATGGTCTTTGTTCAGCCTTCAATTTTCCATCCACAATATGATTATTCTCTGCTATCATTCTTTGTTACCTAAGAACTTACTTGATCTTATTTATATAGTTTAATGCCACTTTTATATCTATGACTGTGTTCCTGGACAATGTTGGTCTATGAATCCACCACATCAGTGTCCCTGAATCAAAAGAAATCAGGATGAAGAGGATGGAAAGCAAAAATGACTTAAAGCATGGCCAGTCGTGTAAAGCAGAGCGTGGATAGATTAGCAAAGAATCCCTGGTGGAGAGCTTCCTGGGGTCCAGGTTGTATATTTTGTCTACCAGAAAGACATATTTTTATATAAATCCTCTCAAAGTGCAATGTTAATGAACTCCCATTCTGAGAAATCAAAGGTTTTGTGGGATGTTTTGTTCCCCCCATCCTGTGCCTCATTTAATGTCTGAACGTATAGCCCCTCTGTAGTGCAGAGTAAAATCTAATGTCTTTCCTTTAACCAGCTTCCCCTCCACCTTATGCATCCTTTTGTTTCCTTTGTTTTATTTCTTTTCTTTTATTGAAAATAGTTTACTATCTTGTAATATATTCTGGTTATTATTTTTCCTCCACCAACTTCTCCCAGTTTCTTCCATCCAGATACACAGATGTTCTCTTTCTCCCTAGAAAACAAACAGGCATTTAAGGAAAAATAATACAATAAAGTAAAATAAAAGAAGATAAATCTAACCAATTTGAAATCAGAAAGACAAACAAACAAACAAATAAACAGGAAAACAAACAGAAGAAAAGGAGCCAATGAGAAAGCATGAGAAACACAAAGACAAACCTCTCTGACACAGGAATTCAATAAAATAAAAAGCAGAAACTACAATACATATGCAAAGCACTGAAGGCTGCAGCTTACCATTACTATCCCTGTTTTACTTTTAGACTCCATTTCATTTTTAATTTGCACTTAGATTAAACTTGGTTACTAGGAAAGCTCTAACTTGTTCCAGGAACTGAGACATCCAGGACAACAGCCACTCCATTCCTAGTGACAACAAATCAGCTTCTAGGGAAAAAAAACACCCAATGCTGCAGATGACTATTGTTCATACCAGGCTAAAATCATTACTAGCCAATAAAAACACACCAAGATATAAGTTATAAATATCCACCAATCATGTACCTGCCAATTTGATTAAAAAAGAGAAAAAAAAAAAAAAACAAGACTTCATCAGCTTGGGGCCTTCCCCACCCATCCACTGAACTGGAGAGGTTAGAGGTTCTGAGCTCGAGCTCAACTAAAAACTTTTTACATTTACATATGTGTTAGAAACCTAGTGGTTTCTGAGGACCTAACAATCTGGGTATAAAATTTGGGGTTTGTCTGTGATCTCACTGACATGCTTCCCACAAGAACCCCCAAGCTATAGAGTGAAAGACCAATCAGCAAGTAGTTTCTGATTGGTGTCTGTCTGAATGTCTGGCCATTTTCATTTTAGTAAATCTGTATATGGAAAATTTAATAACCTAGTACTGTCACACAAGACCCTAGTGGATGCACTGGATCCTACCCACCCAAGTCAGTTAGATCCAGGAGACCCTTGATCTATTATTAGGGGAACAAAAATGTCCTTAGTTTCTTTAGAGAAATAATTCCAG
The DNA here is from genome assembly GCF_021556685.1 of Rattus norvegicus. Taxonomy (NCBI): domain Eukaryota; kingdom Metazoa; phylum Chordata; class Mammalia; order Rodentia; family Muridae; genus Rattus; species Rattus norvegicus. Next base: position 9,448,840 of record NC_141541.1, on the reverse strand, counting down.
GTATCAGTGAACTACTGTCTCATTTTTGCTTTTGATATCATGTGCCATCAGCATTTGTGTTGCTGTTTCTCTAGTCTGTTTTATTGTGTTTAATTCTTTTTGAACTTGGGACCATGGGACAGACCCAAATGATACCCTTGATGTTTTTCCTGGACAGATTTAAGGACTTTAAGACTAGGGCTAGAGAAATAGGATTAGAAGTTAGGGAGGACAGAATAACTACTTTTTGGAGGTTGGAGCGGCCAGCGTTCCATATTGGATGGCCATCTGAGGGAACCTAGGACACTTTCACAGTTAGGAATGTCAAGAATGTTGTCTATAGTCAGGCTGACCAAGTCACCCTGACAAAGTCTCCTATACCACCATCTGGTAAGGCCTCATGGACAGCCCACCAGATTGGCTGAAGCTGCTACATCCCCCAAGACATATCCTCACAGTGAAAGAAGACAAGATAGAGAAACCTAATCCAACCTCCCCCTTTACCCTGTTTTTCATGATGGTAGGGATGCAGATTTACTTCTTTCCTCTCCTCCCCTCCCTACCAGCTCTGGCCACTGGGTGTCATTGCTCCATAACTGGCACTGAAGGGGGATGAAGAGGAAGCAGCATTAGAGAGTGCAGGAGAGATAGTTATGCTTTTAATTAGCCCTATATGTACAGATGGGTTGCTATCAAACATGTCAGGCGCAAGGCTGAAGACACCAACTTGACCCTATCCTTTAGGGCCACAGGGCCTCCATGTGACCAGGGGAACCCACCCTTACAATATTGACCTTTCTCTATTAGTGATTTGTATAATTTAAAAGTACTGAACCACAAATTTTCAGAGAAGCCAGGGGTCCTTATAGATTTTCTAGACTCAGTTGTTTTTACCCACCAACCTATCAGGGATGATTATCAGAAACTACTGTAGATGCTCTTGACCACAGAAGAGAGAGGGAAAATTATCAACAAGGCTTGAAAATTAGTTCTGGGAGAGAATGGGACCCCAACTACTCATTGACTGTTGGCAACTCTTTTCCCTTTTCCAGATCCAACTGGAACTCAGTATGGCTCAAGGTATAAAGAGGTTCCAGATCTACTGCCAGACTCTAATGGGGGATCTTAGGGTGGCTGCTGTTTCATTAATTTGGCTAGAGTAGGTGACATTCGACAAGAAGATGGGGTTTTCCCTACAGCATTTGTAGGGAGAATTATGATAATATTCCAGGCTTACTTTGCACAAGCACTGAACCCAGAATAACCAGAGAACAAGTCAGCATTGATCATGGTTTTTATTAATCAAGCAGTGTTAGACAAAAAGCATAAGTTACAACAAGTAGATAAGATTCAGGGAAACCCCCTACAGGAGGTGTTGGCTATTTTCGGAGAAAGTATGTAGTAACTGAGAGTCTCTCAAAGACAAACGAGTCTACTCCAATGTCCAACAAACATGGAGCTTAGCCAAAATCCTCCTTGAAGTCATAGCCAACACTGAGGTGGAAAAACAGCATTTGCAGCATCTAACAGGTAACAAAGTTAAGAGACCATAGACAAGGAACAGGTCTTAACTCCAAAAGATCCAATGTGCATTTTGTAAAGAAATAGGATATCAGATCAAACTGCCCCCAAGCAATCCCATCAAAGAATAGAAGGGGCCAAAGAAAAGTGCTAGAATTAGAAAAGTTGAGTAATTAGGGGAGGCCAGGTTCAGAATCCCTCATGAAACCTAGGGTAACCATTAGAGTGGAAAAGATACCCATCAAATTTCTAGTAGATGTAAGATCCCAACATTCAGTCCTATCAGAGTCTTGTGAAAAATTGTCAAACAAAAAGTCATGGGTACAGGGAGCTGCAGGCATGAGTCAGTATATATAGACTACTTGAAAAATCAATGTCCTTGGGAAGGGAACAAGTGAATACTTCTTAGTCATGCCTAAATACCCCTACCCTCTATTAGAAAGAGATTTAGTAACTAACATTTGGGTGCAAATTACTTTCAACCCCAAGGGGATCTCCATCACAAGTCAAGATGAGTAGCCAATACAGGTCCTCACTTTAAAAGATAAATATAGACTACATTAAAAATAAAATATCGGGGTTGGGGATGTAGCTCAGTGGTAGAGCGCTTGCCTAGCAAGCACAAGGCCCTGGGTTCGGTCCCCAGCTCCGGAAAAAAAAATATCCTAGAGAAGAGGTATACACATGGCTGTCATGATTTTTCTTAGCCTAGGCAAAGACTGGGGGAATGGGAGTAGTGGCTCATTGAGTCCCTAATTGGATAGAATTAAAACCAGGGGCCACCTCGTCTCAGGATAAACAATATCAGATGCTACAGGAGTCTAAGAGGGGAATCATTCTCTATATTGGAGGAATCAGAGACTTAAGAATTCTTATAGCTTGCTAGTCCCCATGGATCACCCCACTACTGTCAGTTAAAAAGCCTAAATACAATGATTATGTGCCCATGCAGGACATTACAATGGACAATAAGCTAATCCTGGATATCTACCACAATGCCTAACTCTGTTGATTTCTCTTGAGTTGTCCAAAATGTGGTGCGTAGTATTAGATCTCAAAGATACTTTCTTCAGTCTCCCCCTATCAACGTAAAATCCAGCCACTATTCTCCTTTAAATGACTTGATTTGTAGCCATGGATTCACAAATTCAAAAGCATTACCCATAAAGAAACTATTCTAAAAACCCCAACTTTGAGCTTAAAAAAAGATGTCAAGTAGTTCCTTGAGTCAGCAGGGTTCTGTCAATTATGGATTTCCAACTTTGAGGAACTTGCTAAACCCCAAAGAAAAAGTGCCTTTCAAATGGACCAATATCGACCATTTCAATGGACTTAAACAGTCTTTATTGATGGCTCCTGCTCTAGGACTGCCTAATGTGACTATGCCCTTTCACCTCTATGTGGACAAGAACAAGGAGATACCCAAAAGAGTCTTGCCCTAAGTTCATGGAACAGACAGGCCTACCTTTTAAATAAACTAGACTCATCAGGATAGCCACCAAGTTTGCAGATCATCTCCTCTGCTAATCAAAAGATGCAAACCAAAAAACACTGGGACAAGAATTATATATCATCACACTACATGCCATCGAAGGGGTCCTCAAATAATCCCAAACCATGGCTAAACAAGGCCCAAATGGCTCATTATCAGACTTTACTGGTAAACCCCCAACCACCAACCACACCCCATCACATATCTGTTTCCTTCCAAATACAGCCCCAAACCCAGCCACCACAGCCTTATTATTGCAGGACACCCACTATATTACTCCTTAACAGAGGTGATTGATGGAGATGTCTAAAGACTAGAAAAGTCAATGACAGCCTAAGAGTGGTATAGCTGGGTCCTCAGGTAGCACTATTTCTGAATTTTGGAGATATCGCCAGACTAATTTCCAGAATGGTTGTACTAGCTTGTAGTTCCACCAACAATGGGGATTAATTAATCCCATTTTCTCCACATCCTCACCAGCATCTGCTGTCTCCTGGTTTTTGATCTTAGCCATTCTGATTGGTGTGAGGTAGAATCTTAGGGTGTGGTTGGTTGATATTGTTGTTCTTCCAATGGGGATACAAACCACTTAAGCTCCTTCAGTCCTTTCTCTATATCTTCCATTGGGCTTCCTCTTCTTAGTTTGATGGATGCAAGCATCCTCATCTGTATCAGTAAGGCTCTGGTAAAGCATCTCAGGAGACATCTATATCAGTCTCCTGTCAGCAAGCACTTCTTGGCATCAGCAATAGTGATTGGGTTTGTTGGCTACATAGGGGATGGATCCCCAGGTGAGGCAGTCACTGGATGATCTTTTATTCATCTTTGCTCCACTCTCTGTTCTTGTATTTCCTCTTATGAGTATTTTGCTCCCCCTTCTAAGAAAGATTGAAGCATCCATATTTTGGTCTTCCTTCTTCTTAAGTTTCATATGATCTGTGAATTGTTTCTTGTGTGTTCTGAAGTTTTGGGCTAATATCTACTTATCAATGAGTGCATACCATGTGTGTTCTTTTGTGACTAGGTTACCTCACTCAGGATATTTTCTAGTTCTATCCAGTTGCCTAATAATTTCATGTAGTCACTGTTTTTAAGAGCTAAGTAGCATTCCATTGTATAAATGCACCACATTTTTTGTAACCATTCCTCTGTTGAAGGACATCTGGATTCTTTCCAGCTTCTGGCTACTATAAATAAGGATGCTATGAACATAGCGGAGCATGTGTCCTTGTTATATATTAGAGCATATTTTGGGTATATGCCCAGGAGTGGTGTATCTGGGTCCTCAGGTTATTCTATGTCCAATTTTCTGAGGAATGCCCAGACTGATTTCCAGAGTGGTTGTTCCAGCTTGCAATTCCCCCAACAATAGAAGATTGTTACTTTTTTTCCACATCCTAGCCAGAATCTGTTGTCACCTGAGTTTTTGATTTTACCATTCTAACTGGTGTGAGGTGGAATCTCAGTATTGTTTGATTTGCATTTCCCTGATGACTATAGGTGCTTTTCAGCTATTTGAGATTCCTCATTTGAGAATTCTCTGCACCTCATTTTTGATAGGGTTATTTGGTTCTTCAGAATCTAACCTTTTGTATTTTTTGTATATATTAGATATCAAACCTCTATTGAATATAGGATTGTTAAAGATCTTTTCCCAATCTGTTGGTTGCCATTTTGTCCTATTGAGATTGTCCTTAGCCTTACAGAAGTTTTACAATTTTATGAGGTCCCACTTGTCGATTCATGATCTTAGAGCATGAGACATTGGTGTTCTGTTCAAGAAATTTTCCCCTGTGCATATGTGTTCTAGGCTCTTCCCCACTTTCTCTTCTATTGTTTCAGTATATCTGGTTTAATGTGGAGGTCCTTGATCCATTTGGACTTGAGCTTTGTACAAGGAGATAAGAATGGATTGATTTGCATTCTTCTACATGCTGACCAACAGTTGAACCAGCACCATTTGTTGAAAATGCTGTATTTTTTCCATTGGATGTTTTTTAGATCATTTGTGACCATAGGCATGTGAGTTCATTCCTGAGTCTTCAATTTTATTCCATTGATCTACCTGCCTGTCTCTGTACCAATACCATACAGTTTTTTTTTTAATCACTATTGCTCTGTAATACAACTTGAGGTCAGGGATGGTGATTTCCCCCAGAATTTCTTTTATTGTTGAGAATATTTTTTTTTTGCTATCCTGGGTTTTTTGTTATTCCAAACAAATTTGCAAATAGATCTTTCTAACTTCCTAGCCATTCAATATTTTTATCCTGTGAATTTTCTCTTTAGTTCTATACTCTGCTTTTTGATTGTTTGGTAGAAAAATGAAAATCGATACGTATTTGTCACTGGGCACAAGTCCAAGTTGATCAAGGATCTCAACATAAAACCATATACATTGAACCTATTAGATGAGAAAGTGGGACAAACACTTGGCACAGGGGAAATTTCCTAAACAGATGAAAATTATAGAACTGCCAACTGGTACAACCACTCTGGAAATCAATCTGGAGATTCCTCAGAGAATTGGAAAGAGATCTACATGAAGACCCATGTATACCATTCTTGTGCATATACCCAAAAGATTCCCTACCATGTTACAGGGGCTCATGTTCCATTATGTTCATAGCAGCCTTATTTGTCATAGTCAGAAGCTGGAAAGAACCCAGATGTTCTAGGAAAGAAGAATGAATGCAGATGATGTGGTTCATTTAAACAATGAAATACTACCCATCTATTAAGAATGAAGACACCATAAGTTTTGCAGAAAAAAATGTATGGAATTAGAAAATATCATCCTGAGTGAGGCAAGTTAGACTCAAAAGACATGCATGGTTTGTGCTTATAATAAGTGGATATTGTACAAAAACGTACAGCATACCCAGGATATAATCCAGGTAACTCAAGAAGATTAACAAATTTAAGGGTCCAAGTAAATATATCTCTGTCCCACTTGGGAAGGAGAACAAACAATCACAAGAAGGTAAAAGGAGGGAGGAACCTGGGTAAGAAAGGAGATAGGGAAGGGAAAAGGGTAACCTGATCAGGTATGATGGGTCATGTGTGAGAACAGGACTGAAGCCCTGAGGGCCAGCAGAAAGAACAGAAGCAGGCAACCTCAGAAGGTAGGGAGTTGGGGGGGGGCTCTAGAATGTTCCTGAGATCTGGGAGCTGAAAGACTCCCAGAACTCCAAGGGAGGGATCTTAGATCAAATACCCAACAATGGGGTTGGAAAACTTATAGAGTCTATTTCCAGTAGAAAGCGGGGCATCAAGTGGAGGGATGTGGTTGCTATCTCACAGTCAAAAACTCTAACCCACAATTGTTCCTGTCTGAAAGAACTGCAGGGACAAAAAAGAAGAGCCTGAGGAAAAGGAGGTTCAGTGACAGGCTCAAATTGGGATCCAGGTCAAGAGGAGGTCCCAATACCTGACACTGTTACTGATGTTATGGTGTGTTCAGATGTCAATATTTACACAACCAATTGAAAAGAAGCTGGTGATCCCTGTGGTTGAAATAGGGAAAGGTAGAAGGAACTTAGGAGGAGGTTGACCAGCAGTCTCAACTAACCTTGAGCTCCAGGATCTCTCAGACATTGAGCCAGCAAACAGGAAACACGTATCAGTTGATATGAGGCCCCAAACACATATACAGCAGAGGACTAATGATTCTGGACTCAGTCATTGAAGATATATCTAACCCTCATGAGACTTGGAGCCCCAGAAAACAAGAAGGTCTGGTGGAGTGGTGGAGGGGGATTGGAACATCCTCTTGAAAATGGGGTGAGGAGGTGTGGAATGTAGAGCAGTTGGAGGATGGACTGGAAGTGGGATAAAGTCTGGACTATAAAAAAAAGATTTAAGAATAAATTTAAGCTAGCTGGCACCCAAACCTTGTGCAAACACCGTGGGAGAGAGAGCTCATCGGCCAGACGTGTGGGCAATCCTGAGACTGCAGGGAAGGAGAGAACGCCACTTCTGCCCACCTTTGCCCACATCTGTAGCCCAGGAGGAAACTGTATAGGGCCTCTGGGACCAGGAAGATAGGGGCAGTCAAGATGCAGGAGCTCTGTGGTCCAGAGAACGCCTGGATCTGAACAGACCCAATCAAACAGCTCTCTGCATCCAAATCCCATGGGACGGAGAGCTAGAAATTCAGAGGGGCAGACATGCCTGGGAAACCAGAGGAGACTACTCTCTGCCCACATTTCTGACTCTAGAGGCAAACACCTAGTGCCATCAGGGCCATGGCACACAGGGACCCAGAAGTAGGGGCAGGCCCTTGTGGTTGCTGCCCTCACAGAAAGCTGAAACCTAGCCCTGAGGAGCGATTTCAGGCCTGAGACCAGAGGTAAGATCAACTTTGCTGCTCCAATTAACTTGCCTGGTAGACTCAGGACACACGCCCACAGGATCAGCTCAAAGCTAGTGGACAGGAACAACTACACACCTGAAAATAGAACACTCTGTTCCCATAACTGGCCAAAAGAAAACAGGAAAACAGGTCTACAGCACTTCTAACACAGAGGCCTATAGGATGGTCAAGCCACTGTCAGAAATAGTAGAACAAGGTAAGGCCAGAGACAACATGATGGCGAGAGGCAAGCACAGGAACTAAAGCAACAGAAACCAAGAATACATGTCATCACCAGAGCCCAATTCTCCCACCAAAGCAGTGAATATCCAAACACACCAGAAAATCAAGATATATATTTAAAATCACATTTGATCATGATGATGGAGGACTTTAAGAAAGACATAAAAAGCTCCCTTAGAGAAATGCAAAAAAAACACAAGTAAACAAGTAGAAGCCTGTAGAAAGGAAGCACAAAAGTCCCTGAAAGAATTATAGGAAAACACAATGAAACAGGTGAAGGACTTGAAAATGGAAATAGAAACAATAAAGAAAGCACAAAGAGAGACAACCCTGGATATATAAAACCAAAGGAAGAGACAAGGAGCCGTAGATACAAGCATCATCAACAGAATACAAGCGATAGAAGAGAGAATCTCAGGAGCAGAAGATTCCATAGAAATCAATGACATAACTGTCAAAGATAATGTAAAACAGAAAAGGCTACTGGCCAAAAATATACAGGAAATCTAGGACACCATGAGAAGATCAAACCTAAGGATAATAGGTATAGAAGACAGTGAAGACTCCCAACTCAAAGGACCAGTAAATATCTTCAACAAAATCATAGCAGAAAACTTGCCTAGCCTAATGATAGAGATGCCCATAAACATACAAGAAGCCTACAGAACTCCAAATAGATTGGACCAGAAAAGAAACTCCTCCTGTCACATAATAGTCAAAACACCAAATGCACAAAACAAAGAAAGAATGTAAAAGCAGTAAGGAAAAAAGTCAAGTAACATATAAAGGCAGACCTATCAGAATCACACCAGACTTCTCATCAAAAACTATGAAAGCCAGAAGATCCTGGACAGATGTCATACAGACCCTAAGAGAACACAAATGCCAGTCTAGGTTACTGTATCCAGTAAAACTCTCAATTAACATAGATGGAGAAACCAAGATATTCCATGACAAAACCAAATTTATACAATATTTTTCTACAAATCCAGCACTACAAAGGATAATAAATGGTAAAGCCCAACATAAGGAGACAAGCTACACCTTAGAAAAAGCAAGAAACTAATCATTTTGTAACAAAACAAAGAGAAGACAAGCACACAAACATAATCTCACCTTCAAATACGAAGATAACAGGAAGCAACACTCACTATTCCTTATTATCTCTCAACATCAATGGACTCAATTCCCCAATAAAAAAGACAGAGATTAACAAACTGGGTGCATAATGAGGACCAGCATTTCGCTGCCTACAGGAAAAACACTTCAGAGACAAAGACAGACATTACCTCACAGTAAAACAACATTCCAAGCAAATGGTCTGAAGAAGTAGGCTGGAGTAGCCACTCTAATATCGAATAAAATCGATTTTCAACCAAAAGTCATCAAAAAAGATGAAGAAGGACACTTCATATTCATCAAAGGGAAAAATCCACCAAGATGAACTCTCAATCCTAAATATCTATGCCCTAAATACAAGGGCACTTACATAAAAAAGAAACCGTATTTAAGCTCAAAGCACACATTGCACCTCACACAATAATATTATGAGATTTCAACACCCCACTCTCATCAATAGATAGATCATGGAAACAAATTAAACAGAGACATAGACAGAGTAACATAAGTTATGAACCAAATGGACTTAATATGTATTTATAGAACATTCTACCTGAAGCAAAAGGATATACCTTCCTCTCACCACCTCATGGTACTTCTCCAAAATTGACAATATAATCGGGCACAAAACATGCCTCAACAAATACAGAAAGATAGAAATAATTCCATGCATCCTATCACACCACCACAGGCTAAAGCTGGTCTTCAATAACAATAAGGAAAGAATGCCTTACATATACATGGAAGTTGAACGATGATCTACTCAGTGATTACCTGGTCAAGGAAGGAAGGAAGGAAGGAAGGAAGGAAGAAATTAAAGACTTCTTAGAATTTAATGAAAATGAAGGTACAACATACCCAAACTTATGGAACACAATGAAAGCTGTGCTAAGAGGAAAACTCATAGCTCTGAGTGCCTGCAGAAAGAAACAGGAGAGAGCATATATCAGCAGCTTGACAGCACACCTAAAAGCTCTAGAACAAAGAGAAGCAAATACACCCAGGAGGAGTAGAAGGCAGGAAATAATCAAACTCACAGGTGAAATCAACCAAATAGAAACTAAAAGGACTATACAAAGAATCAATAGAACCAAAAGTTGGTTCTTTGAGAAAACCAACAAGATAGATAAACCCTTAGCCAGACTAACCAGAGGACACAGAGAGTATGTCCAAATTAACAAAATCAGAAATGAAAAGGGAGACATAACAACAGAATCAGAGGAAATTCAAAAAATCATCAGATCTTACTACAAAAGCCTATGTTCAACATAACGTGAAAATATGTCTAGGAAAATTTCCTAGACAGATAGCAGGTAACGAAGTTAAATCAGGAACAGATAAACCGTTTAAACAGCCCCATAACTCCTAAAGAAATAGAAACAGTCATTAAAGGTCTCCCAACCGAAAAGAGCCCAGGTCCAGATGGGTTCAGTGCACAATTCCAGCAGACTTTCATAGAAGACCTCATACCAATACTATCCAAACTATTCCACAGAATTGAAACAGATGGAGCACTATCAAATTCCTTCTATGAAGCCACAATTACTCTTATACCTAAACCACACAAAGACCCAACAAGGAAGAAAACTTCAGACCAATTTCCCTTATGAATATTGACACGAAAATACTCAATAAAATTCTTGCAAACTGAATCAAAGAACATATAAAAACAATCACCCATCATGATAAAATAGGTTTCATCCCAGGTATGCAGGGATGGTTTATTATATGGAAAAACCATCAATATAATCCACTATATAATCAAACAGAAAGATAAAAACCCAAATGATCATTTCATTTGATGCTGAGAAAGCGTTTGACAAAATTCAACACCTCGTCATGATAAAAGTCCTGGAAAGAATAGGAATTCAAGACAAATACATAAACATAGAAAAAGCCATATACAGCAAAACAGTAGCTAATATTAAATTAAATGGAGAGAAACTTGAAGCAATCCCACTAAAATCATGGACTAGATAAGCCTGCCTAGGCCCTCTCTACTTATTCAATATAGTTCTTGAAGTCCTAGCAAGAGCAATGAGACAACAAAAGGAGATCAAACGGATACAAATTGGAAAGGAAGAAGTCAAAATATCACTATTTGCAGATGATATGATAGTATATTTATGTGATCCCAAAAGTTCCACCACAGAATTACTAAACCTGATAAACACCTTCAGTAAAGTGGCTGGGTATAAAATTAACTCAAATAAATCAGTAGCCTTCCTCTATGCAAAAGAGAAACAAGCTAAGAAAGAAATGAGGAAAATGACACCCTTCATAATAGTCCCAAATAATATAAAGTACCTCGGTGTGACTTTAACCAAGCAAGTAAAAGATCTGTACAATAAGAACTTCAAGACTCTGAAGAAAGAAATTGAAGAAGACCTCAGAAGATGGAAAGATCTCCCATGCTCATGGATTGGCAGGATTAATATAGTAAAAATGGCCATTTTACCAAAAGTGATCTACAGATTCAATGAAATCCCCATCCACATTCCAACCAAATTCTTCATACAGTTAGACAGAACAATTTTCAAATTCATTTGGAATAACAAAAAAAAAAAAACCCAGGATAGCTAAAACTATCCTCAACAGTAAAAGGATTTCCGGGGGAATCACTATCCCTGTACTCAAGCAGTATTACAGAGTAATAGTGATAAAAACTGTTTGGTATTCGTAAAGAGACAGGCAAATAGACCAGTGGAATAGAATTGAAGACCCAGAAATGAACCCATACACCTATGGTCACTTGATTTTTGACAAAGGAGCCAAAGCCATTCAATGGGAAAAAGATAGCATTTTCAGCAAATGGTGCTGGTTCAGCTGGAGGTTAGCATATAGAAGAATGCAGATCGATCCATTCTTATCACCCTGTACAAAGCTTAAGTCCAAGTGGATCAAGGACCTCCACGTAAAACCAGATACACTCAAACTAATAGAAGAAAATGTGGGGAAGAGTCTCGAACACATGGGCACTGGAGTAAATTTCATGAACAAAACACCAATGGCTTATGCTCTAAGATCAAGACTCGACAAATGTGATCTCATAAAACTACAAAGCTTTTGTAAGGTAAAGGAGACTGTTGTTAGTACAAATGGCAACCAACAGATCTATATTAATCCTACAACTGATAGAGGGCTTATATTCAAAATATACAAAGAATTCACAAAGTTAGACTGCAGGGAGACAAATAACCCTATTAAAAATGGGGTTCAGAGCTAAACAAAGAATTCACAGCTGAGGAATGCTGAATGGCTGAGAAGCATCTAAAAAATGTTCATCATCTTTAGTCAAAAGGGAAATGCAAATCCAAACAACCCTGAGATTCAGTCTCACATCAGTGAGAATGGCTAAGATCAAAAGCTCAGGTGACAGCAGATGGTTGCAAGGATGTGGAGAATGAAGAACACTCCTCCATTGTTGGTGGGATTGCAGACTGGTACAACCATTCTGGAAATCAGTCTGGAGGCTCCTCAGAAAATTTGACATTGCACTACCTGAGGACCCAGCTATACCTCTCTTGGGCATATACCCAAAAGATGCTCCAATATATAACAAAGACACATGCTCCACTATGTTCATAGCAGCCTTCTTCATAATAGCTAGAAGCTAGAAATAACTCAGATGCTCTTCAACAGACGAATGGATACAGAAAATGTGGTACATTTATACAATGGAATACTACTCAGCTATCAAAAACAATGACTTTATGAAATTAGTAGGTAAGTGAATGGAACTGGAAAATATCTTGAGTGAGGTCACCCAATCACAGAAAACACACATGGTATGCACTCATTGATAAGTGGCTATTAGCCCAAAAGTTTGAATTACCCTAGATGCACAGAACACATGAAACTCAAGAAGGATGACCAAAATGCGAATGCTTTACTTCTTCTTTAAAAGGGGAACAAGAATACCCTTAGAAACACCCATTCAGAGCCTGCCCCAAATGTGCCCGTACATATACAGGCACCCAAACTTGATAAGATGGATGAAGCAAAGAAGTGCAGGCCGTCAGGAACGAGATGTAGATCTCTCCTGACAGACACACCTAGAATACAGCTAATACTTAGGCCTATACAGCAGCAAACCAGTGAACTGAGAATGGGATCCCCATTGAAGGAATCAAAGAAAGGTCTGAAAGAGCTGAAGGGGCTTGAGACCCGATATGAACAACAATGCCAACTAACTAGAGCTTCCAGGGACTAAGCCACTACCCAAAGACTATACTTGGACTGAACCTGGGCTCACGCAGTGAATCGCCTAGTCAGAGCAACAGTGAAAGGGGAAGCCAAGGCTGGACCCCCAGTGGATGGGATTCCTGGGGGGGGGAGAGCGGTAATGGGGGGAGGTTGGCGATGGTAACACAGATATAAAAGGGGAAGGGGAGGAATTTGGGGGATGTAGTCCTGTAAACCGGGAAAGGGATTAACATTTGAACTGTAAATAAGAAATACCCAATTGAATAAAGATGGAAAAAAATCAAATACCAAAAATAAAAAAATAATAAATAGAAATTATGGAAGTAAAAAGAAGACAAAGAGAATAAATTAAAAAATAAAAGATTGAAATCAAATAATGCACAAGATTCTTTCTTGCAATTTTTATTGTGGTGGACTGTTGTTGGCTCTTTAAATACTCTAATGAGAATCACCAGGAAGAACTTGCTGTGAATAAAATATAAAATGAAGAAGTGGACTATCTAAATGCAAAGTAATAATAATTTAAATGCAAATCCATAATTATCCATAGTCCTTGTACTTCACTAGCAGTTGTGACATTGGTAGGAAGATGATTCACAGAAACGTGCAGGATTATTAAGGCAATAATGAGAATAGGTTAGAAGAGGTAGAGGTAGGCAAACACAGCATGAATTAGCAGGAAGTAAGTGCTAGCAGGCTATATGAACCTCAAATCTACAAATAAAGAATAAATTTATGATCTTCAAGAAGTGGTTCCATAACAGAATACAATGAATAATAAATGTAGAAAAACATATGCTAATTATGATTATATTTTCACAAACTTACAAGCTTTAAGTATCTAGAGGGATCAGAATTGTACATGTATTTCCATTCTATTTTGCAAAATAAGACTCCTGGATGAATTGCATGATCACATTAATTTTTACCCTTGCTAGGATGCTTTCTTTCTTCTAACTTCTGGGCACAGAAAATCTTTAATGAGGACCATTGATGAACTAAAATGGCAAAGCTCCAGATTTCACCTTCCTAGAAGTTGGGGGCACCTGTGGTTGAATTAAGGAGAGTGGGAGAAGCTGAGGAGGAGGGAGACCCCATAGGAAGGAAGACCAGCAGTCTCAACTATCCCTGACCCCTGAGAATTCTCAGACATAGAACCACCAACCAGGCAGCATATATGAGCTGGACCAAGGCCCCAACACATATACAGCAGAAGACTGCCTGGTCTGGCTTCAGTGGGAGAAGTTGCCCCTACCCACAAGAAGAGAGGGGTTAGGAGGAATGGGATGAGGAACTGTGGGAGTACAGAACAGGAGTAGTGCAATGACTGAAATGTTAAAAAAACAAAAATAAAATTAAAAAAATGCCATAATACAGTTTACAATAAAAAAACGACTTCAAGGAATACCTCTGGGGGATCATTATTAACCCAGCAGGTAAGGCTCTAATTCCTGCTAGCTTCCCCAGATCCCCAGCTTCAGATGTTTTCTCTGTTTTTTCTCCCAGTGTTTCTGTCATCACACAAGTAAGCCTGATGAAGCTGGGAGATCAGAGCCTAAAAGGTGGAGCTGAATAAAGTCTTATGTAACAGCCAACTTTTTCCAGAGCATCAGCCAATTTGTATTCTGTGAATATACTGGGTATTAAGCAAAGCCATTTGAGCAAAAGTCCCATGAGTTTGGGCTGTATACAGTCATGAAGACAATCAGTGCTTGGAAAAATCCTTAGAAAAACAACAACAACAATCCAAGCAACAATTTGCGATTTGAAATAAACACATTCTTATTTACTATATCTAGGGGGTGGGGCACAAAAACATATTCCAAAAATAATCCATGTTATAGTGGAATTGAAGTCACAAGCCTCTTTTGTTTTCCTAGAGTTTTCTCACAAGTTCTAACAGTTCTCCCCACAAGTTATAATTATGTACTGATTATAATTATCTTCTCTTTCTGGGATTTGGGTGTCCTTTTCTATGCCTTTCTTAACCCCTAGCAATGCAGCTTCTGATTCAACTTTCTTTGCTGCCAGGCAGTGGACTAATTTCTGGTAGGCATGGGACGACAACAAGGAATGAAAGGAAAGCCTTCTCTCTCTCTCTCTCTCTCTCTCTCTCTCTCTCTCTCTCTCTCTCTCTCTCGCGGGTGGAGAGCAGGAAGACAGACAGACAGATGGACAAGAGAATCTTTGCAAACTCAATTCAGAGGCCAGATGAGGACATTGAGTATCTTGCTCTAGCAAACTTCCCCCAGGAGATATGCCTGTCTCAGTCTTCCATTTGCATTGCTATAGTTACATACCTCTCAGTTGCATCCAGCCTTTTCTTTTAAAAGGCAATGAAGTCTGGATACAGGGCCTCAATCTTGTCTAGGTATTGCTCTTGTCCACCGAGCCCTCTCTCTAGCCCTTCTCTAATCATTCTTCCATCAATACCTATGTCACTTGATTAATGAGAGAACTGTCATGCAGAGAGAAATTCTTTGAGGTTTTAGAAAAGCTGTGATTTCATCCCTTTCTAGGTTCCAGTCTGAGACTGTCTAAACAAATCTTTGAGGGATTTCGAATGCTATCCATTTTTATGTGTTATGCTGAACCTGTGAGCACTGGCTAATATTCAATATATAAAACCAGTATAGGAAGTTTTATCCAGGACTGGACAGTTTGCCGTACAGTAAGAAAGCATACTTACTCCAGTCACTTCATGAAACATTGGTTTTAAATTAAATCAGTCTAGATTACAGTTTGGTATACTCAATGTTTTCTAAATAAGGGTATCTTGATGAAATATTATATATTTTACTTAATTTCTAAAGCTTCTGTTTAGAAGCTTAATTCAGGTTTTGCATTTTATATGGTAAATATGGAATTGCAACAATAATTGATTTTTTGTTTAATATTCATGTTTATTCGTGTTCTTGTCCAGATCATATAGAAAATTAATCATATATTTTTAGAAGTTAGTTCCATTAAAAAATTCATTTATCGTAAAAGAAAACACAACTACAGAAAATGCCACAAATGAAGTGTATTATAAGAACCAAAAGATCCAGACATGTGATCACACTGTAGGTCCTTGCTCATGACAGCATGGTTTTACCTCTTTTTCCCTACTCATAATCAGTATCATTTCATAATACATATATGTGGAGGTAGATATGCATGGATTTGTAATGATGTTTTAAATCAAATGTGTTCCTGAGTATAGTAACTTGATCTTAAATTGAAAACTTTTAATTAAATATTTGTGTTTAGTCTGTATTCTACTATCCACCTGTATAACAGTCAATCTGTAGTTTCTAATAGTCTCTGGAATTTGGATATGATATATTTATGGGAGAATTTAGGATGTTTCTTTGGGCTGTGTATGGTTTGGAAGTTAAATCCTAGGGAATGATTGGAGCAGGGTTTTAGTCACACAAAGGAGAGTAGATGATGTTATTTTCTTCTCAAGTAAGGTCGACGACACTGTTTTCTATTTCTTACTGCTATGTTATTTATATTCAATGATGTCTAAGTCCATTAGTTCACCTGAGGATCATAAAATAAATTTTTTTGCATTTTATTTGCATAGACTGTATAACAAAAGTCTATACAAATCTTTAAAGATTTTATAAAAACGATTAATTAGAACATTAATAAATTTAGGAAATGTTGTTCTCTTAGTATTCTTAGTTATTTTTCTTTATAGTTGACCAATCATCCCTTTGATGAACCTTTTAGCATGTATTAGCTTATCGCTAGCTTCTACAAACATGATGGCTGAAAAGAAGGGCAGTGATTGCTACACTTTTTTGGAATCACTTAGTTGATATTTTTACCAAAATATTTTTTTATTTTTTTGATTTATGACTTTTGCTTTATTATGATAAAATCTTTATGTAACTATGATATTTGATATAAGATAAACTCATACCCTTGAGTCATGGACTTCAGAATAAAGTATCCTGGGGCTGGGGATTTCGCTCAGTGGTAGAGCGCTTACCTAGGCAGCGCAAGGCCCTGGGTTCGGTCCCCAGCTCCGAAAAAAAAAGAACCAAAAAAAAAAAAAAGAATAAAGTATCCTTTTTTGAAGTTATAGCTGTTCATTTTGTATCAACATAAATAATGTCATAAGAAGATTTCTTCTTAATACGTTACCTCTTAAAATTCATCATGCTAAACAGGGACGTTCTACTTTGCTTACTAGCTCACAGTAATTCCCTGTAAAGCTCTTATGATTAGTCTTTGAAAACTATCTTTATGGATTTATGGGCTAAACAAATTAAGTGATTGCAATAACGGGCAATTACTATTTGCTGATGCTCAAATTATTTCATTTTTGTGAGATTCCTCTTCATTCTGGAATCTTATAGCTATGCCTTTATTTTCTGTTGAGACTCCCCTCTGTAGAATGATAAGGGAATTCAGACCTTCCCTGTGCACTGAGCCCCAGTCCTGAAAATAGTCAGCTCTCTATACAGCTGGTATTTTCTCAGTCCAGACAGCTGTATTTCTAGATCTTATTCTGGGAATGAGCGTGCTCCTAAGTGCTGTGTTGGCAGTGATGAGTTGTTGGGATTGTCAATGTTTTGGAATGACTGTTTGTTCTCCCTCAAATTTGTATGTGGAAATTGCAACCATCAATGTGACAGACTATATTTGGAAATGGACCTTTAAGAGAGTAATTAAGGTCAACTGACATCCTCAGGGTAAGGCAGCATTCCTGTGACATTGCCATAACCCTAATTAACACTGTATTTTTTGCTTACATCCTTATCTTGACTACAGGCTTAACAACATGTAGGACAGCTCGGCAATCTGCTCCAAGGTGGCAGATGGGCATATCAGGCCTGGAGAAAAAGCTATCTAGTACCATTTTACTCTTTGTATTTTTATCTTTGTGTTTCTTTTTCAATGTATACGCATAGGGCACCAGGCAAACTCTCAAAGATATTACAGTCCCCTGTGACCTAAAGCAACATCCTTTTCCAGTCACTTGCTCTGCAGACAGCTTGCTATTGGAATTATACACTCCAAATCTTTCACAGAAAAAAAACTGTTGGCATTGAGCTTCCCGGTCTAAAGCATTTATATAACAACTCAAGTGACTGAAATATAGAATGATGAGCAATCCTATTTCTGCAAACCAAATGAGATTCTGGTTGTATTATTGTCAGTGACTCTGTTACAACTTTAAAACAACAATTTTCAAACTACTAAGATCTCACTATAAACAAGATCAGTGACAAATCTACATAAGGAACTATATCTCCTGGGTTAACTGATTTATACATATTGCTACTGGAACCTCGCTCTGGATTTTGCTTGCCTCCTGTCACTGCAATCAAAATAGAAGAAATTTAGGTAAGATACATGAAGCTTAGTGTACAAGAGGATAATCATGGAGTAATAGGAATCTCAAGGGCTGAATGTGGGTAACAGCACAATGTAGCATTATGCTAACTTATATATTGAAGTAGATTTAGCACACTTCACAAATACATGACTTCATTTATAGCCAGAGACACACATAAAACACATTCTTTTGTACAAATCTCATTTGATAAGTAGATTAAAATGAATTAAAAATGGTACATTTTAGTATGTGAAAACTCCTTTCTTGCTTCAGCAAAACCCCGTGACTTCCAAATACCCCCCCTTTCATTTGATATTTGCAATCTTCCAATAAAGGCATTGTGTAACTCACCCCTTTCTTTATATATCACCTTATCACTTACAAAGTTAGTGTTATCTAGGACACAAGAAGTGAAACCCAAAGGTCTTTATGATCAAGAAGTCCATTATCAATGATTGTTAAATCTAGCTTCTGAAGAGTTACCTAATACATGTTACCATTACACAATAACTGTTCCCTTTGAGTCCTCTTTACTCTTTTTTTAAAATTTACTTGTTTGATACTTTTTTCATACATGAGTGTTGTATTTATATTATTTTTAATCTTCCCATTTCTCTGTGTTCCTGAACTCCCTCTCAAATCGATGATTTTTTTCTCCTGTTTCACTATTGTTATGAGTACCTCACATGTATCTAATAATAGGGTCGTAACTCCCCTTACACACAACCCATTTATTTCTTTGCCTCTTCTAGCTGGCTAGTGATGTCCATTCAGCATGTTGATACTCTTCTCCACTCCTGATCAACCACCTCAGTTGCTTTACTATTTTCTTTAATAGTTACTGATAAAGTCTTATCTTGAAGCTGAAAATCTGGTTAGGCTGTGATATCTTGGCTCTGCTTTTCTCTTGTATGTTCTTTTCATAGGGTTGTGATTTGCTTCCATCCCAACTTTTTATATCAGTATTGACACCCAATTTCAAAGGCTCCTGGAACCATCACATCGTATCTGTAACCTATATATTCTGACAGTTCTTTGGGTATTTATATTTTTAGTTCTGGGTTAGCAATGGACATCTGGTTATGAATCATGTAGATGCAATTAGATTTCATGTCTATCACTATTGCCTGACTGGGAAATATGTTTTAATTTCAATTAAAACTAAAAGTTAACAAAGCCAAAGGTGGAACAATAGAACATGACAATTAGGGTTTTAGATGGCAAAATAATTCTTGAGTGCAGTTAGGGGTATATTTACAAGTAAATTGAACTTTTAAGGATTCATTGGAAAAAATGAACATCTGGGCATTCTGAAAGAATGGAACATATATTGCATAATTTATAAATATATACAAAGTGGTATAATTATAATTTTGGTATATTTAGAAATGACAATAATTAAAATCATTCTGTTCTACATGAATAATGAAAGTATGGTATGTAACCATTTATTGTATTTTATTTTTTTTTATTAATTTGAGTATTTCTTATTTATATTTCGAGTGTTATTCCCTTTCCCGGTGTCCGGGCAAACATCCCACTAATCCCTCCCCCTCCCCTTCTTTATGGATGTGCCCCTCCCAAGCCTCCCCCCATTGAGGCCCTCCCCCCAACAATCATGTTCCCTGGGGGTTCAGTCTTAGCAGAAACAAGGCCTTCTCCTTCCTGGTGATCTTACTAGAATATTCATTGCTACCTATGAGGTCAGAGTCCAGTATCAGTCCATGTATAGTCTTTAGGTAGTGGCTTAGTCCCTGGAAGCTCTGGTTGCTTGGCATTGTTGTTCATAAGGGGTCTCGAGCTCCTTCAAGCTCTTCCAGTTCTTTCTCTGATTCCTTCAACGGGGGTCCCGTTCTCAGTTCAGTGGTTTGCTGCTGGCATTCGCTTCTGTATTTGCTGTATTCTGGCTGTGTCTCTCAGGAGCGATCTACATCCGGCTCCTGTCTGTCTGCACTTCTTTGCTTCATCCATCTTGTCTAATTGGGTGGCTGTATATGTATGGGCCACATGTGGGGCAGACTCTGAATGGGTGTTCCTTCAGTCTCTGTTTTAATCTTTGCCTCTCTATTCCCTGCCAAGGGTCTTCTTGTTCCCCTTTTAAAGAAGGATGTGAAGCATTCACATTTTGATCATCTGTCTTGAGTTTCATTTGTTCTAGGCATCTAGGGTAATTCAAGCATTTCGGCTAATATCCACTTATCAATGAATGCATACCATGTGTGTTTTTCTGTGATTGGGTTACCTCACTCAGGATGATATTTTCCAGTTCCAGCCATTTGCCTACGAATTTCATAAAGTCGTTGTTTTTGATAGCTGAGTAATATTCCATTGTGTAGATGTACCACATTTTCTGTATCCATTCCTCTGTGAAGGGCATCTGGGTTCTTTCCAGCTTCTGGCTATTATAAATAAGGCTGCGATGAACATAGTGGAGCACGTGTCTTTTTTATATGTTGGGGCATCTTTTGGGTATATGTCCAAGAGAAGTATAGCTGGATCTTCAGGCAGTTCAATGTCCAATTTTCTGAGGAACCTCCAGACTGATTTCCAGAATGGTTTTACCAGTCTGCAATCCCACCAACAATGGAGGAGTGTTCCTCTTTCTCCATATCCTCGCCAGCATTTGCTGTCACCTGAGTTTTTGATCTTGGCAATTCTCACTGGTGTGAGGTGAAATCTCAGGGTTGTTTTGATTTGCATTTCCCTTATGACTAAAGATGTTGAACATTTCTTTAGGTGTTTCTCAGCCATTCAGCATTCCTCAGCTATGAATTCTTTGTTTAGTTCTGAACCCCATTTTTAATAGGGTTATTTGTCTCCCTGCGGTCTAACTTCTTGAGTTCTTTGTATATTTTGGATATAAGGCCTCTATCTGTTGTAGGATTGGTAAAGATCTTTTCCCAATTTTTTGGTTGCCGTTTTGTCCTAACCACAGTGTCCTTTGCCTTACAGAAGCTTTGCAGTTTTATGAGATCCCATTTGTCGATTCTTGATCTTAGAGCATAAGCCATTGGTGTTTTGTTCAGGAAATTTTTTCCAGTGCCCATGTGTTCCAGATGCTTCCCTAGTTTTTCTTCTATTAGTTTGAGTGTATCTGGTTTGATGTGGAGGTCCTTGATCCACTTGGACTTAAGCTTTGTACAGGGTGATAAGCATAGATCGATCTGCATTCTTCTACATGTTGACCTCCAGTTGAACCAGCACCATTTGCTGAAAATGCTATCTTTTTTCCATTTGATGGTTTTGGCTCCTTTGTCAAAAATCAAGTGCCCATAGGTGTATGGGTTCATTTCTGGGTCTTCAATTCTGTTCCATTGTTCTATCTGTCTGTCTCTGTGCCAATACCATGCAGTTTTTATCACTATTGCTCTGTAATACTGCTTCAGTTCAGGGATAGTGATTTCCCCTAAAGTCCTTTTATTGTTGAGAATAGTTTTAGCTATCCTGGGTTTTTTGTTATTCCAGATGAATTTGCAAATTGTTCTGTCTAATTCTTTGAAGAATTGGATTGGTATTTTGATGGGGATTGAATTGAATCAGTAGATCACTTTTGGTAGAATGGCCATTTTTACTATGTTAATCCTGTCAATCCATGAGCATGGGAGATCTTTCCATCTTCTGAGCTCTTCTTCAATTTCTTTCTTCACAGTCTTGAAGTTCTTATTGTACAGATCTTTTACTTGCTTGGTTAAAGTCACACCGAGGTACTTTATATTGTATGGGTCTAATTTCTTTCTCGACTTGTTTCTCTTTGTGTAGAGGAAGGCTACTGATTTATTTGAGTTAAATTTATACCCAGCCACTTTGCTGAAGTTGTTTATCAGTTTTAGTAGTTCTTTGGTGGAACTTTTGTGATCACTTTAATATAATGTCATATCATCTGCAAATAGTGATATTTTGACTTCTTCTTCTCCGATCTGTATCCCCTTGACCTCCATTTGTTGTCTGATTGCTCTGGCTAGAACTTCAAGAACCATATTGAATAAGTAGGGAGAGAGTGGGCAGCCTTGTCTAGTCCCT
Organism: Rattus norvegicus; assembly: GCF_021556685.1. Taxonomy (NCBI): domain Eukaryota; kingdom Metazoa; phylum Chordata; class Mammalia; order Rodentia; family Muridae; genus Rattus; species Rattus norvegicus. Next base: position 9,426,571 of record NC_141541.1, on the reverse strand, counting down.
GATTTTAGTGGGATTGCTTCAAGTTTCTCTCCACTTAGTTTAATGTTAGCAACTGGTTTGCTGTATATGGCTTTTACTATGTTTAGGTATGAGCCATGAATTCCTATTCTTTCTAGGACTTTTATCATGAAGGGATGTTGAATTTTGTCAAATGCTTTCTCAGCATCTAATGAAATGATCATGTGGTTTTGTTCTTTCAGTTTGTTTATATAATGGATCACGTTGATGGTTTTCCGTATATTAAAGCATCCCTGCATGCCTGGGTTGAAGCCTACTTGATCATGGTGGATGATTGTTTTGATGTGCTCTTGGATTCAGTTTGCCAGAATTTTATTGAGTATTTTTGCATCGATATTCATAAGGGAAATTGGTCTGAAGTTCTCTTTCTTTGTTGGGTCTTTGTGTGGTTTAGGTGTAAGAGTAATTGTGACTTCATAGAAGGAATTTGGTAGTGCTCCATCTGTTTCAATTTTGTGGAATAGTTTGGATAATATTGGTATGAGGTCTTCTATGAAGGTCTGATAGAATTCTGCACTAAACCTGTCTGGACCTGGGCTCTTTTTGGTTGGGAGACCTTTAATGACTGCTTCTATTTCCTTAGGATTTATGGGGTGGTTTATGTGTTCCTGATTTAACTTTGGTACCTGGTATCTGTCTAGGAAATTGTCCATTTCCAGCAGATTTTCAAGTTTTGTTGAATATAGGCTTTTGTAGTAAGATCTGATGATTTTTTGAATTTCCTCTGATTCTGTAGTTATGTCTCCCTTTTCATTTCTGATTTTGTTAATTTGGACACACTCTCTGTGTCCCCTCGTTAGACTGGCTAAGGGTTTATCTATCTTGTTGATTTTCTCAAAGAACCAACTTTTGGTTCTGTTGATTCTTTGTATAGTCCTTTTGTTTCTACTTGGTTGATTTTAGCTCTGAGTTTGATTATTTCCTGCCTTCTACTCCTCCTGGGTGTATTTGCTTCTTTTTGTTCTAGAACTTTTAGGTGTGCTGTCAAGGTGCTGACATATGCTCTTTCCTGTTTCTTTCTGCAGGCACTCAGCGTTATGAGTTTTCCTCTTAGCACAGCTTTCATTGTGTCCCATAAGTTTGGTTATGTTGTACCTTCATTTTCATTAAATTCTAAAAAGTCTTTAATTTCTTTCTTTATTTCTTCCTTGACCAGTTTAGCTACTGAGCATTGTTCAATTTCCATGTATATGTGCGCATTCTTCCCTTATTGTTATTGAAGACCAGCTTTAGCCTGTGGTGGTCTGGTAGGATGCATGGGATTATTTCTATCTTTCTGTATCTGTTGAGGCCTGTTTTATGACCAATTATATGGTCAATTTTGGAGAAAGTACCATGAGGTGCTGAGAAGAAGGTACATCCTTTTGTTTTAGAATAGAATGTTCTATAAATTTCTGTTAAGTCCATTTGGTTCATGATTTCTCTTAGTCTGTCTATGTCTCTGTTTAATTTCTGTTTCCATGATCTGTCCATCGATGAGAGTGGGGTGTTGATATCTCCTACTGTTATTGCGTGATGTGCAATGTGTGCTTTGAGCTTTAGTAAGGTTTATTTTATGTATGTAGGTGCCCTTGTATTTGGAGCATAGATATTTAGGATTGAGAGTTCATCTGGGTGGATTTTTCCATTAATGAATATGAAGTGTCCTTCCTTATATTTTTGATGACTTTTAGTTGAAAATCGATTTTATTCGATATTAGAATGGCTACTCCAGCTTGCTTCTTCAGACCATTTGCTTGGAAAGTTGTTTTCGAGCCTTTCACTCTGAGGTAGTGTCTGACTTTGTCTCTGAGGTGTGTTTCCTGTATGCAGCAGAATGCAGAGTCCTCGTTGCGTATCCAGTTTGTTAATCTATATCTTTTATTGGAGAGTTGAATCATTGATGTTGAGATATATTAATGAATAGTGGTTATTGCTTCCTGTTATATTCATATTTGGATGTGAGATTATGTTTGTGTGCTTTTCCTCTCTTTGCTTAGTTGCCAAGACAATTAGTTTCTTGTTCTTCTTAGGGTGTAGCTTGCCTCTTATGTTGGGTTTTACCATTTATTATTCTTTGTAGTGCTGGATTTGTAGAAAGATATTGTGTAAATTTGGTTTTGTCATGGAATATCTTGGTTTCTCCATCTATGTTAATTGAGAGTTTTGCTGGATACAGTAACCTGGGCTGGCATTTGTGTTCTCTTAGGGTCTGTATGACATCAGTCCAGGATCTTCTGTCTTAATAGTTTCTGGCAAAAAGTCTGGTGTGATTCTGATAGGTTTGCCTTTATATGTTACTTGACCTTTTTCCCTTACTGCTTTTTATATTCTTTCTTTATTTTGTGCATTTGGTGTTTTGACTATTATGTGATGGGAGGAGTTTCTTTTCTGGTCCAATCTATTTTGAGTTCTGTAGGCTTCTTGTATGCTTATGCGCATCTCTTTCTTTAGGTTAGGGAAGTTTTCTTCTATGATTTTGTTGAAGATATTTACTGTTCCTTTGAGCTGGGCGTCGTCACTCTCTTCTATACCTATTATCCTTAGGTTTGATCTTCTCATTGAGTCCTGGATTTCCTGTATGTTTTGGACCAGTAGCTTTTTCCGCTTTACATTATCTTTGACAGTTGAGTCGATGATTTCTATGGAATCTTCTGCTCCTGAGATTCTCTCTTCCATCTCTTGTATTCTGTTGGTGAAGCTTGTATCTACAGCTCCTTGTCTCTTCTTTTGGTTTTCTATATCCAGGGTTGTTTCCATGTGTTCTTTCTTGATTGCATCTATTTCTATTTTTAATTCCTTCAACTGTTTGATTGTGTTTTCCTGGAATTCTTTCAGGGATTTTTGTGACTCCTCTCTATGGGCTTCTACTTGTTTATTTATGCTTTCCTGGAATTTTTTTTAGGGATTTTGTGATTCCTCTCTATAGGCTTCTGTTCTCTAAGGGAGTTCTTCACCTCTTTCTTGAAGTCCTCAGCATCATGATCAAATAGGATTTTGAAACTGGATCTTGCTTTTCTGGTGTGTTTGGATATTCCGTGTTTGCTTTGGTGGGAGAATTGGGCTCTGATGATGCCATGTACTCTTGGTTTCTGTTGCTTGGGTTCCTGTGCTTGCCTCTCGCCATCAGATTATCTCTAGTGTTACTTTGTTCTGCCATTTCGGACAGTGGCTAGACTGTCCTATAAGCCTGTGTTTCAGGAGTCCTGTAGACCTGTTTTCCTGTTTTCTTTTAGCCAGTTATGGGGACAGAGTGTTCTACTTTTGGGCATGTAGTTTTTCCTATCTACAGGTCTTCAGCTGTTCCTGTGGACCTGTGTCTTGAGTTCACCAGGCAGTTTGCTTGCAGCAGAAAAGTTGTTCTTACCTGTGGTCCCAAGGCTCAGGTTTGCTCGTGGGGTGTTGCTTATGAGCTCTCTGTGGCCGCAGCAACCAGGAAGATCTGCACCGCCCTTTCCGGGAGCTTCCGTGCACCAGGGTTCCAGATGGCGTTTGGCGTTTTCCTCTGGAATCAGTAATGTGTGCAGAGTGCAGTCTCTTCTGTTTTCCCAGGCGTGTCTACTTCTCTGTAGGTTTAACTCTCCCTCCCACCAGATTTGGGTGCAGAGAACTGTTTATCCGGTCGTTCCCTTCAGGTTCTGGCAGTGTCTCAGATGCAGCGGACCTGCTGCTCCTGGGCCCTCCTCTATGGGAACCCAGAGGCCGTATACAGTTTCCTCTTGGGCCAGGGATGTGGGCAGGGGTGGGCCGTGTTGGTGGTCTCTTCTGCTCTCCAGTCTCAGGAGTGCCCACCTGACCAGTCGGTTAGGGCTCTCTCCCACGGGGTTTGGGAGCAGAGAGCTGCTGAGGGCAGGGTCCGCTGGTTTGGGACTCCCACTAAATACTGGAAGTGTCCGGTCCTAGAAGAATTTTGCCTCTGTGTGTCCTGAGTTCACCAGGCAGGTCGCTTGCAGCAGAAAAGTTGGTCTTACCTGTGGTCCCGAGGCTCAAGTTTGCTCGTGGGGTGTTGCTTATGTGCTCTCCACGGACGCAGCAACCAGGAACGTATGTAACCATTTAAAATAACAATAAATATTTATATTTAGAGGAAAAGCTCAAGAACCATTTTTTCTAAATTTTAATGATCCAATGACATTTTTACAGCTTTTATGTGTTTATGAACACATGCATATATACATACTATTAATTTATAGAGATATAGCTATTGTCAATTAAATATTAATAGTATTTTTAAGACTTCATTTTTTTTTACTTGAAATTGCCTTTGGGTTATATCCAAATAAAGATGAGATCTTTTCCTTTGGGAAGAAGGGAAGAAAAATAATTATATACATTAGAGTTCCATAAATTAGTCATTTGCTCTATTTGTAAAATCTGTGTTTGTGTACATTACACTCATTAAAAGATGTAGCAATATTCACAACATTTTGTAGGTTCTATAAATATAGGGAGCATTTTGAGTTGCTGACACAGCATGGTCAGCAACATTAAGCTGGAACCTTGAGACACTCTGTCTTTTCCTTTCAATTTTTCTGCTGTGTCTCAATGTGCAGTCCATAGTCTCTTGAAGTCTTTGTAGTCTTGTGTAAAAATAATTTGCTCTTTGTTAGTGATTTTGATGTATGGGGTTCTGGAGATCTGTTGGAGTGAAAGAAGGCAGTGATGTGCTTTACATAGTATACATGTCAGATAGCCCTACAGTCTGTGAGTCAGATGATAACAAATAGATCCTGTATGCTAAAATGAATGTTGGTAAAGAAATGTACCAATAATATAATTCAAGTGATCAGTATATAAACATGCAACAGTCAGTACCTCATAGGTACTGACTCCCTCAGAATAGACTGTAATTGTTGATTGACACTGACATGTACACACATGGGGAAATCTTCAGAATGAAGTACATGATTTTTAGTGATCTTTAAAGATTATAATTGCCAACTCAGCTTGTGTGTATGCACTTTGTGACATTTACCTAATTATGAAATTAAGTATGGCAGAGTGCTCTATCACCGAGTCATATATTACTGTGTATCCATGTGCATGTGAACAATAAAACATATCTGCTGACTTGGCATTTTCAGTTGTTTTTTTTTTTTTTTTTGCCTCTCTGGAATCACTTCCTCATTTGCAGATAGTAACAATGGTACTTTTCTTTGATGATTGAATATTATAGATGTGAAAAGCTTGTGTCATTATTTAATGCAAAGTTTATCTTAATCTACACTCCCCAATACTGTCATTGTATACTGGTGGATTTTTAATGCTGAATTCAAAACAATTGGTGCAATTCTACAATTTCTTTTTGTGGTAATCTCTGAGACCCACGATATCATATAAATAATATAAAAGTTGGATTTCTAAAAAAATCTTTCTTTGATATTGCATTATTGATTTGGTTGGTGAATTTTGTTTCCTGTTATGATGTTCTTCATGTGTTCGGTCTTCCCATTTGCCAGTTTGACTTGTGACTTTTGGGTAGATCCTTCTGAAAGAATAGAGCAATTTTGACAGATAATGAATGTGCCTTAGAGCAGAGAAGTGAAAAATAACGAACCAGCTCTAAGGAGTTCAGGCAGATGAAACTGTAAATGTAGCTAAAACAAAGAACCATTTCTGCTTATTCCTGGGAGAATGGCTTGAGAGGAACAAAAACCTGGCTACACTCATCCTAACTGCTAAGTTCTAGAAATCTAAAGCCAGAGAAACGCAAACAGCAGTAAACACTGCTCTTCATATACATAGTTTAAAGTGGCATATAAAAAGGCACATGCAGAATTTTATCTCATCAATGACTTTTAGTTTCCTTACTGGAAACCTGTGTTTAGAAAGTGACATTTGATTATGTCTCATATGCATAGTGATATCATATGTATGATATTTCAATCAAGGCCTGATAGTTTCCCTGAATTCTTAAAGACTACATTATACTTTTTTATATAGAAAAAAGGGAAATAAAAATCTAACTGCCTTAAGGTAAAACACACACACATACACACACACACACACACACACACACACACACACACACACACACAAAATAAGCTTCAGCCATTTGAACACAGTGTTGACAGTTATAAACTCTTTCAGCCTTTGTAAACTGTCAGATATTAAATCAATGACATGCAGAGCAATGGCATTTTTTCCCATTCCCACAGATAAAGCTCCCTGCAGGACATTCTTATTTGTAAATAATAAAAGGAAGTAGGTCATGTTGTTGTTTTTGTTTTCTATTTGTTTTTTGATAGGCAAATGTCTTAATCTCCTTTTAGAAATTGATTTAGAAAGATTCTGACAATTAGCATCCATACTACTAGGCTCACAATGAACTGTAATTTCAGCTGTAGAGAATCTAGCCTCTGAGTTTGGGTATACACACACACACACACACACACACACACACACACACACACACACACTCATACACTATTACTACTACTATCACCAAAATAAAATGAATTAACAATCATTGGTCATTAATATCTCTTAATATCATTGGGCATAGTTTCCTGATAATGAAACACAGGCAAACAGACTAGATACAAAAACAGCATATATTCTTCTGCTGCATACATGAAACACACCTCAACATCAAATACATTACCTCAGAATAAAGGATTGGATAAAGAATTTCCAAGCAAATGGACCTAAGAACCAAGCTGGTATATCAATTTTAATCTAACAAAGTAGACATAAAACCAATTTATTCAAAAGAGACAGAGAAGGACATTTTATATTTAGCAAAGGAAAAATCTACCAAGATGACATTTCAGTTCTTAACTGTGCTACAGATTCAAGAGAACCCACATTTGCAAAAGAAATATTGCTAAAGCATAAATCACATACAAAATTTAACACATTAATAGTAGGAGATTTCAATAGACAGGTTATCCAGAAAAAAATGAACAACAAAAAAACAAGGCTAACATATATTATGATTCATGTGGACCTAATACATATCTCCAGAACATTTCACCCAAACACAAAGGAACATGCCTTATTCTCAGCATCTCATAAAATGAACCTTCTCAAAAATTGAACATGTACTCGGTGGCAAAACAATTCTCAACAGATAGGATGATATTGAAATATCCTCTTGTGTACTATCAGACCACAAGAGATTAAAGCTGGAATTCAGAAAAAACAGAAACAGAATGCTTACAATTTCATGGAAACTGATCAACTCTCTACTGACTAATTGACTTTAGGATCAAGTCAAAAAAGGAGAGAGAGAGAGAGAGAGAGAGAGAGAGAGAGAGAGAGAGAGAGAGAGAAATAAAATAAAAGAAAAGGTCATGAAAGACTTCCTAAAATTCAGTGAGAAGGAATGCACAACATCCCCTAGCTTACAGAACAAATGGAAGTAGTTCTAGGATGAAAGTTTATAGTGTTAAGTGTCTTCATAAAGTCATTGGAGAGATCTCATTCTAGCAACTCAACAGCACACATCAAACTCTAGAACAAAAGCAAAGCAATCACACCCAAGAAGAAAAGAAGGTAGGAAATAATCAAATTCAGTATTGAACTCAATAAAATAGGAACAAGGATAACAATATAAAGAATCAATTAAGCTACTGGTTCTTTGAGAAAATAAGCAAGATAGATAAATTCTTATTCAAAGTGATTAAATGCACAGAAAGAATATCTAAATTAATAAAACAAGAAATGAAAGGGTACATAATAACAGATACTGAGCAAATTCAAAGAATAATTAGGTTACACTTCATAAACTTGTACTAAATAAAATTGGAAAATGTAAAAGAAATAGAAATTTTTATTGATAGATACCACCAAAGTTAAATCAAGATCAGATAAATATTTAAATTAACCAATAACCCCCAAAGAAATAGAAGCCATTAATAAAAGCCTTCCAACCAAAAACAAAAAAGCCCAAGGCCTGCTGGTTTTAATTTAGAATTCTACCAGACTTTCAAAGAAGACTTCATACCAATACTCCTCAAATTATTCCAGAAAAGAGGATCAGAAGAACATTGCCAAATTCATTTTATGAGATCACAGTCACTTTATACCTAAACCACACAAAGATTCAACAGAAAAAGAAATTTGCAGACCAATTTTCCCCATAAACACTAATGTGAAAATACTCAACAAAATACTGACAAACTGAATCCAAGAACAGATCCAAACATCATCTATCATGATCAAGTAGCATTCATCCCAGATATGCAGAAATGATACAACATATGTAAGTCTGTCAATGTAATCTACCATATAAACTGAAAGAAAAAAAACTTACATAGTCATCTCACTAGATATTGAAAAAGCCATCGACAAGGCAGAAATGATACAACATATGGAAGTCTGTCAATGTAATCCACTATATAAACTGAAAGAAAAAAAACCTTACGTAGTCATCTCACTAGATATTGAAAAAGCCATTGACAAAAATCCAATACCCCTTCTTGATAAAAGTCTTGGATAGATTAGGGATACAGGGGCATACATAAACTTAATTAAAGCAATATACCTGTAGCCAACATCAATTAAATGGAGAGAAATTCAAAGCAATTCCAGTGAAACCAAGAACATAACATGGCTGTCCACTTTCTCTGTATCTCTTCGATATAGTACATGATGTTTTCATAAGAGCAATAGAACAACTAATGGGGATACAAATTGGAAAGAAAGAAGTTAAATTATTGCTATTTGCAGAAAATATGATAGTATAAGTGACACCCAAACTTCTACTCTGGAAAACATACAGCTAATAAACACATTCATGGAAGTGACTGAATACACGTTTAACTAAAAGAGAAATATTAGTAGACTTCCTATATAAAAAAAATGGACTGGGAAAGAATTTAGGGAAAAACATCCTTCACAACAGCCACAAATAAAATAAAATTTCTTGGGGTAACTCTAGCCAAGCAAGTGAAATACCTGTAAAATAAAAACATCAAGTTTTGGAAGAAAGAAATTGACAAATAAATCAGAAGATAAATATCCCATCCTCATTGGTAGGACTAACATAGTAAAAATGACCATACTACCAAATCTATCTACAGATTCAATGTAATCCACATCAGAATTCAAACAAAATTCTTTTCAGGTCCTGGAAGATTGATGCACAACTTCATATGGGAAGTGAAATCATAGAATAGCTGAAAAAAATGTACACAACAAGAATTTCAGGATTTATCATTATCCCTGATAGGAAGCTGTAACACATAGGTTAATAATAAAAATTGCATGGTATTAGTATAAATATAGAAAGGTTGATCAATGAACTCAAATTAAAAACTCAGAAGTATATTCACACACCTATGAACACACAAGTTTTGACAAATAAGCCAAAACCATACCCCCGCCCCCAAAAAAAGCATCTTCAAAAATGGTATGGGTCTAATTGGACATCAACAAGAATGCAAAAGTTCCATGTTTATCACCCTGCACAAAACTGAGGTCTACATAGATCAATGACATCAATTAAAACTAGATACCTTAAATATAATAAAACAGAACATGGGGAATAACCTTGAACTCACTGGTACATTGGACATTTTTCTGAACAGAATAGCAGTGGCTCAGGATCTAAGATCAACAATTAATAAATTGGAAGTCATGAATCTGAAAAGGTTCTGTAAGGTAAAAGATACTGTCAATAAAACAAAAATAAAACAACAGAATGGATAAAGCTTTTTACCAACTCTATAACTGACAGAGGGCTAATTTCCAAACTATAAAGCAACTCAAGAAACTATACATCAACAAACCAAAAATCCTAGTTAATTTTATTCCTGATGGTGTGATAAAGCACCTTCATTGAAAATAATTTTGGGCAGAAAGAGTTTACTTTGTTGACATTTCCAAGTCCCAATCACCATTTCACAGAACTCGGCGGAGACTGTAACAGATAGGCACATCCTGTCCAGTTTCAAGAGCCAAGAAAATAAATGCAACTCTTGTACTTTGTCTGTGGACAGTTTTCTCCACTCATATTGTGCAGGACATAATATCGTATTATGTACTATGGGGTACATCAGTTACTAACTATCTATACAAGTCCTTATAATATAGCCATAGGTCAACCTGATCAAAATAACTCATCACCTGAGGCTTTCTTCCATACTGCTGTAGGTTGTGGCAAATTTAAACTTAAACTATCATAGTGAATTTTCATAAAATTGAATTTTTTGTAAAATCTAAAAAAAATTCTAGATTTTATAAAATCTTAATAAATCTAGGTTTTATAAAATCTAAATAATCTAGATTTTATAAAATCTAAATACACGGATCCAAATTTTTATTTCTCCTTTTATCATTAGTTCCTTTTTCTCTCTCACTCACTGGCCATAAGGAGTTATACCACTCCTTGGGCATATACCCAAGAAACATTCCATCCTATCACCAAGTCACATGCTCAACTATGTTCATAGTAGCTTTCTTCATAATAATCAGGATCTGGAAACAACCTATATATCCCTCAACTGAAGAATGGAAAAAGAAGATGTTGTACATTTCCTTAATGGAAATGCACTCAGCTATTTAAAACAACAACATCAAGAAATTTGCGGCAAATGGATGTAACTAAAAACCAATCATTCTGAGTGAGATAACTGAGACATAGAAAGACAAACATGGCATGTATTCACTTACAAGTGGCTATTAGTCATAAAGTAAAAGACAATCATGTGAAGGTCACAAGACCCAGAGAAACTATGAAACAAGGAGGGCTGGAGCAAGGACAAAAGGATCTCCCTAGGAAGGGGAAATAAAATAGCTTTCTCTGGTGGACTTTGAGTGCATGGTGTTGGGAACAGAAGGAACCAGGTTTAGGAAGAGGAAATACTAGAAGAAGTGAGTGGAATTGGGAGGCATTTTAAATTCTATATAGGAACTTAGTACAACAGAGACTCTGTGGAATCTACGGGAGTCTCCCTAACAAAGACGCCTAGCAATCAGTAGGAAGGGGACCCTAGTTAACCTTCTTCCATAATTAGGCAAGGGTCAGGCAGAAGGATTGCGACAGCAAGCCAGCCACAAGACCTTCGATCTATGGTTTGTCTTGCCTACAATGTGTTCTGGGACCAGAGACTAGCAAAATTGTAACCGTAAAAGCAGACAGATTTCATCCAGCAACTGACAAGAGCAAATGCAGAACTCCACAGTCCTATATTAGGTGGACCTCGAGGAGTCTTTCCTAGTAGGGAGAGAAAGATGGATTAGTGAAACCAGAGGGGACAGGGACATCACATGAACATGTGAGTGAACAGAACCCATAGAATTAACTAACCTGTGACTAATGGGATCTTATAGAGATAAAGGAACCTTAGGGGTCTGATATAGTTTCTCTAGATATATGTTATGGCTAAGTAGCCTAGTGTTTTTGTGGGAATCCTAAAATGGGATCAGGGGCTGTCACTGACACTTTAGCCTACTTGTGGAACCTATTTGCTTCTATAGGATAACCTTGTCCAGCCTTGATGTGCCTAGGAGGCCTTCTCTTTCCTAAGGGGACAAATAGTTGGCAAAGTGGTGGGAAGACACTGGGGAACAGGAGAAAGGGAAAACTGTGGTTGACATGTAGTATTTTAAAAAAAGAATAAAATAAAAATAAGCAAATAAATAAATGAAGTAAAAGGAAAAAAAACAGACATTTACAAGTGGAATGTAATATAGCTAAAGTGAGTTGAAAAACGATCTAAAAATTTCCTTACCACAAATGAATACTGTATAGAAAACATCCTTGTATTTAGGAAAATAAAATGTCTATTAAAATCTGTAAAACTCTATTTTTTGTAATTTTGTAACCTTGTTGCTATGAAGTAAAATCAATAACATTCTACAATCACTATATCCTTCTATGTGTAACTTGCCGATGCATCATATTTCATTAAAGTTTATTTTTAAGATTTAAAATCATGGGACTAAGCCACTACCCAAAGACTATACATGGACTGACCCTGGACTCTGACCTCATAGGTAGCAATGAATATCCTAGTAAGAGCACCAGTGGAAGGGGAAGCCCTTGGTCCTGCCAAGACTGAACCCCCTGTGAACGTGATTGTTGGGGGGAGGGCGGTAATGGGGAACACCCATAGAGAAGGGGAGGGGGAGGGGTTAGGGGGATGTTGGCCTGGAAACCAGGAAGGGGAATAACATTCGAAATGTAAATAAGAAATACTCAAGTTAATAAAGATAAAAAAGATTTAAAATCATTATCTTTACGTGGTTTGTGTGTGTATGTATAGGTTAGAGATGATCAAAACCCATGAAACTCGATTTGCAGACATCTATGAGAATGCAGAAATGGATGCTGGGAATCAACTTGGAACGTCTGTGAGCATGGTGTGTGCTGCTCATTACTGAGCTTTGTCTTCTGCTTCGTGCTGACATTTTAATAGTCTACCTTGGAAAATGCTTGACGTGATGGACTCACATATCTTCAGTACATCTTTTTATCTCCCATTTTGCAACTTCCAGTCCACAGTGCTTTGATGGGCATCCTGATCATTTTCCTGGCAGATGTGTAAGTGAATTTTAATTTAATGTGCACTAATTGTCTTTCTATCAGTCATTCTCTGTCTTCTTGCCTTAGCAGATATTCCACTTGTTTTGACTTATTTTCAGTAATTTGAAGTTAACCTATTTTCCAGAACATTGCTTTAAATGTTAAAATTTCCATTTTCTTTGCTATTCTTTATTTTTTTTAAAAATTGACTTTACCCACATTTTCCTTGTTTTACATGTTATCTCATTAGTGATACTTTATTATCCTATTTTCTGTGTATATGTATGTGTGTATGCACACATGTGTGTGCATACTTGTGCCGGCCCATGTGGAAGCTAGGGGATAACTTTGGCAGTAGTTTCCCACAATGTATTCTTTTTACCTTTGTAAAACAGAGATTTTAACTGGCTTAAATCTTTATCTGACAATGGATCTGTGGATCATTCTGTCTGTACAGCATAGGATTACAATTGTATACTACTATCTTGGTTTTTCATATATGTTTAGAGGACCAAATTCATATGTTCAAATACATTAGCAATTCTATTGCTTTGACATGAATCCTGAATAAAAGCACCTTGGATAGTTCATCTGGGTATAAATCTAGATCACATTCCAACATCAAGTGAAGCCAGAAAACCAAGAAGGAACCTGAAAGCTTGCCTTTTTCTATTCTATACAGCATTACCCATGACATTACACAATATGTGTTATTATACCCTTTAAATAATTTATTTTTAATAGACTCTGTGTGTTTATGTGTCTGATTGTCTCTTCATGTGTGCTTGGATCCACGAATGTGAAAAAAGATGTCCAAGGATGTTAAAAAGGAAGATTGGATTCTCTGATGCTGGAGTTACAGGCATTTGTGAGTCTCCATTTGCTGGTGCTTAGGACTAAACTCAAGTTCTCTCCCACTCTGCCAGATCATTGCATGTTCTTAGATGCTGAGCCATCTACTTTGTCCCTGTGTTGAAGTATTTTTTAATGCACATTGATGTTTAGTTTGCATATATGTTGGTGTGAGGGTATTGGATCCTGGCGTTGCAGACAGTCATGAGTGCTCAGATTTGAACTTTAATCTTTGGAAGAACACTCAGTACTCTCAACCACTCAGCCATCTCTCCAGCCCTCGTGTTACACTTTTTACAACTTTACATGTTACTGTGAAGAAACTGAAGTATAGGGGATTTTAGCAACTTGCTTGAGGTCAAGAGAGTACCATTGCAGACAGGATTCAACCCAGCTGCTTACAGGTACTATGAGAGTAAGTGGGCTGGGAGGGAGGAGAGGAAGCGAGAGAGAGAAGGAGGGAGGGAGGGAGGGAGGGAGGGAGGGAGGGAAAGGAGGAAAGGGAATGGGAGATAAAGATTATTTTTCTAGTCAAGCTCACCTTCCTATTTTTAGCTCCTTGATAACATTTTTCATTTGTGTATTTGAGAAATTAACCACAGGGAACCAATTTGTTTAAACATTCCATTTCTCTAATTTATGTTATCTTAGAGATTTATCCCTCATTTGTTTGACGTCCTCTTTATTTTATTATGGCTCAGTGTTTGCTGCTGCTCCCTATGTATGATTGCCAGGCCATTTGTGGTCACC